>NW_017306742.1:941349-952407 GCF_000935625.1 Nanorana parkeri
TGGTGTTGTGTGGGGGGGGGGGGGGGGGGGGGGGGGGGGGGGTATAGGTAAGGTCAGGGCAAAATAGATAAGTTTACTTTGTCTTAAAGCAGAACTCTGGGCAAAACTGTTCTTAACCTTTGCTGTGAGTCTACCCCTGCCCTGCAAGGGTTAAGTGCTCATTTTTGTTATAAAAAAGTTATACACATCTGAACCACGGAGCCAGCCGGCTGTCACAACGCTCCA
Organism: Nanorana parkeri; assembly: GCF_000935625.1. Classification (NCBI taxonomy): domain Eukaryota; kingdom Metazoa; phylum Chordata; class Amphibia; order Anura; family Dicroglossidae; genus Nanorana; species Nanorana parkeri. The sequence goes on from NW_017306742.1 coordinate 941,575, forward strand.
TCCAGCCTGTATCCTCCTCTGCTCCAGCGATAGTATGTCCTTCAACGTCCTCACGTCCCATGCACTGTATAGGACATAATGACTCACGGGGTAAGGCAAAGAGAGAGGCTCCAGGGGCTGGTCTAAGAGCAAGCCAGCTCAGGGGATCAGATGAGTATAACTTTTTATTTTAGCACCTAGACAAAAATGAGCTCTTAACCCTTGCAGTGTGGGGGTGGGGGTAGCCTCACTGCAAGGGTTAAGAACAGTTTTGCCTGGAGTTCTGTTTTAAAGTGCACTTATCCTTTAATGCTTCTTATGGTGGCCATCTGTACATCGGGGATGTGATTAGAAACCTTTCTCAAAGTGACACTGTTGCCTCCAAAAATCTTAAAAACAGGTTCTTGCAAAAGAAGAGGTATTGTACTTACCACTCCCTTGGCCTGAGTTGCCTGCCTGCACCCCATTGAAGTGCTAAAACCTCATTTTTTTGTGAGCTGTTGTGTCCACAGGTCCTCAGTGTCCATAGAGTATCTTCTGTCTTCTTCTGATGATAGCGTGCATGCCCAGGCTGTCACCAGAGCACCTCAGGATCCCCAAAATCCATACCTCATGGTCAATCTCTGACCCTCCTTACCTCACCCATTTACCTTTCTGTTGCCTGCCATGTGCAATAGGTTGAGCGGGTTCGGTGACACTCGATTCTCGATCTTCTTCTATAAGGCCTTAGAGTGAAATAACAATGAATTTATCAAAACTGGAGCAGACAAAAATCTGGAGCAGCTGTGCACGGCAACCAATCAGCATCTCTGTCTCTCATTTTCAAATCTTACCTGAACAAACTGAAAAGAGAAGCTGATTGGTTGCCGTGCACAGCTGCTCCAGATTTTTGTCTGCTCCAGTTTTGATAACCCCCCTCCCCAATGAGTTTAGTAAAGCAGTTCTCAAACCAAAGGGCCACTATATTGCGTCTCAGGTGAGCTATATATGAAATAGTAAATGTAGAACAAAAAGAGTGTAGGAGTCGAGGTTAAGTCCAAGTAGGTCAGTTTATTGATAAAAAGGTCTGTTAGAAGCCAACAAGTTTTGGGGGTTACAAGGGACCTGCCTCAACCAGCTGCTACGGGGATTCCACAATGCATCTTCACGGTTCTCTCCGTAGGGAACCAGTCTCAATGTAGAGGCAAACTCACAGTCTCTTCAAACAAAAATGCCAGCTTTAACCCCTTCATGACTGAGGCCCTTTTTTCATTTTTTGCACCCATGTTATATTCCACATTTTAGGCCTGAAAATGACTTAAAACCCCCCAACATTATATATTTTCTGAATGCCAAGACCCTATAGAATAAAATGGTGGTAGTTGCAAATTTTTATGTTGCGCAATATTAGCGCAACTCTTTATTAAACCCCAACATTTAGTGAAAAATTTAATTTAATGATGTGCGTGCTCACGGGGGCGGGGGACTTTAAAAAAAAACATTTTTTATTATTATTAGATTTATTTTATTTCATTTTAATTGAAAAAGCTTTTTTTTTTTAGAGTCCCGGCGGCAAAAGTCGCCGGGAGTCTGTTTAAATAGCCCCGATGCTGGCAAAGTACACTGTATGTCATCAGTCACGAAGGGGTTAATTCCAGACAGCAATCAATTGACAGAAAAAAGGTTACAGGCATCCAGCCCAAAAATTTTAATTGTCATAAATAAAAGTCCGCTCCACTGAGCCTTACTGGGTATTAGCGATAGTCCGCTGAGCTGGGTCCGTTTCCTCTAGGGGAACAGTTACAGTCCATCCACAGAACCCTGTCCTGCTGACAGGCTGGGCTCCAAACACATAACTTGCTGCATTCAGCACACTCTCTCCTTGCACTGAGACACACACACTTCCCCCAAGCTAGGTGCAGCTGCACACTAATGAAGTCCTGTGCAGTCTTCACTAAACTACGGTCCATGGAACTAGGAGTCTGTCCCACCCAGAGCTCTATCAGACTCCTAGTAACACCAGCCCCAGGATTTGTTTTACCAATACAAGGTAAAGAGCTATTTTTCTTTACCTCCAATTCTATGCTGGCATTACCTTTAGATGATGAATCTAAGGATCCGTGGAGAAATGCATCTACCATCTATCACTTTTCCTGCCAACCTGGCAGGTTTTACTGGCACCATGTTACAGGATGCACCGATACTTTTCAAGTACCAGTGCAGATACTTGGCATTTTCAGGAGAACTACCAGGGTTGCAGCGGTTGCAGCTGGGACCGGGCTCTGGCGCTCCACCACTGTCCTGGAATCATAAGTCAATATTGTTTTAGAAAAACTGTCACATGACACTAAACAAAAATGTATCAGTACTCGTACTTGTAAGTACTCGGCAAGTACCAGTACTCGCAAAACTGGTATCTGTGCATCCCTTTATTTATAGTTATAAAAACAAAATCGTACATTAAAACAGAGATGTACAAATCCCGGGAGCTCCGTGTGCTCCTTACACATGACAGCGGCCTCCTAACTTTTGAATTTTTCTCTAGTCTAGTCCTGGAGCTGGAAAAGTATCTGTACTTGTACCGAGCACTGTACTTGGTATCTGTGCAACCCTAGTTCTCTGCAGTCTGAGTATCTGGTGGAAATTTGAAGCCCCAATGACGTGGGTCCTCTATAACCCCTGCAAAGTCTTGGCCTCACTGGCCAATAGGAAGGCATAAAGAAGGAGAAACTCTTTTCAAAGTGAACGCAAACAGAAGCAAAAGCAGGACAAATCCGATCCAATCTACAATCCAAAGTCCAAATCCCAAAAATCATTTGTCTAGAGTTCCACCTAAGTATCTTTGTTAGATTTGCTGATCTCCCATGGTTTTACCTCCTTCACCCCAGAGACATGAGAACCCAGGCCCGCTTTGTCCTCATTATTGAAAAAGATGCCACTTTCCAGCGGCTCCTCGATGACGATTTTTGCGGGAAGTGCGGCCCCTGCATCCTCATCACGGTAAGATTTGACTCTGTTGGCCCCCGGGCAGAGCTCCGGCCCTGGCTTGTAACTTTCTGTGTCTTGCTGCCAGGGTAAAGGGGTTCCAGATCTCAACACCAGGTTCTTTGTCCGCAAGCTGTGGGACACTTTTCAGATTCCGATCTTCGCTCTGGTGGACTGCGACCCACACGGTACTGTATTCTGATTGGTGGTGAGAGGCGTCGATAGCATGTGATTAGATTAAAGCAACCACCTATATATATATATATATATATCCCATATAATGCAAGTGTTTTCTGTTTGTACCAGGGATAGAGATAATGTGCATCTACAAGTATGGATCTGTGGTGAGTACATGTAAAGCAAAAGCATCATTTTCCAGCTACGTAGTCCTGGGGGAGAGGAAGTGGCTGAGACAGACCGTTCCTGGAGGAGTCCAGTGCAGGTCAGCTGGGAGCTCTGCAATGATAGCTGTTGTGGGTTCTGCATCGGCCGTTGTGGGTTCTGCATCGGCCGTTGTCCTCCTCTCATCCACTTCCTGTCTGCATGCACTCCTATGATGGATGCATGGCATTTCTTATGGTGGGGTTCCCGATGGCGAGAACAGTTTACCATGCTTGTTGAAATTATTATTATACAGGGTTTATATAGCTCCAACAGTTTTGGCAGCACTTTACAATATAAGGAAGACATTACAATACAATTGAAGACAAGATGGTAAGGAGGGCCCTGCCCCTGAGGGCTTACAATCTAAAAGGGAGGGGGAAGTGATACATGAGGAGGTAGCTGTGTGGGGAGGAATTGTTTGAGAATGTGATGGTTCTGTGGTTAGGTTGAGGTTGGATCAGTGGCGTCACAAGGGGGGTGCAGCCCACACCCGGGTGACACCATTGAAGGGGTGACACCAAAATGACTCAGTCAGTCATTCTGGTGTCACCCCTCTCTGAAAAGTCGGGTGCTCGGTCATGGACCGAACGCCCGACAGTATCAGGAGAGAGGAGGGGACCCGGCGGCATACCTTATCCTGCCGGGTGGCTGTCCCCTTCTCTCTCTGCCGGCGTCCATCACTAAGATGGCCGCCGGCAGGTATCAGAATACTGTATCGAGTGCGCGATGACGTCATGCGCAGTGACGTCTCGGCGGGATGACAGTCGGTTACCGTTCCGGGTGTCACCCAGCCTCGGGACGCCCCTGGGTGGGATATGCCCATTCATAGTCTCCATGTCCATTGAACAGGTTGACAACACAGGGCAGCAACAGGGAGACAGGCCCAGAGCGTTGTTGCCACTCTACAACAAGAATCTTCATAGCAGGGTCACCAGGCATTAAAAGTTCCATATTTGAAGGTTAGAAAATGGAGGGGGGGGTCATAATGATTGTCATAACAAAACAAAAGGGAAGCGCCACAACCAATGTGAACTGGTATGCTTACCAGTGGGCCGGAAGGTGAATGGTCTTCCATACACAGCTTCCATACAATTCAGGATATGGGTTTCTTATGGAAGTCACAGATAGAAGTCAGGACAGGAAGCACATTAAAAAAACAGCTATCGGCTGTGAAAAATGACTTGGAAACAGGTTCTCTTTAGACTTGTGTTGAGAGTCCAGGGGTTACTTGCCACCACTAACACTTATTGCGCATTATCTTGCAGTCCATGTCCTTCGAGGCTCATCATTTAACCGTGCCATCTGTAGCTTGGCTCGGCTTGCTGCCTTCCGACATAGAGAGGTGAGAGAAACGCGACACTGATAAATGATCATAGAGATTGTAAGAGGACAAAAGCTGGCCATTCACCCGGCAGGATTTCATTCACTTTCAAACACTTTCGAGCCGCAGGAAATCTGGAAAACGATTGCGAGCGATAGCGAGAAACTGAACAATCCGCCACCTAGGGGCTCGATCGACCACCAGAATCTGGTCCATTGTGTGTTGTAACTGGGCAATATATTCACAGCTTCCATACAGCCTTCCATTGATGTGATTTTCCTGCAGCCCCCCATCAGGGTACTTTGGATCTCTTTTTGGTCAACAAACACACCATTTAATGTCTCCGATACCATTAAGCCATTTTGCATTGCTGTGCAATGATTATACAGCAATGCAGAATACCACCAGCTATGCAGCACTACATGTCCCAGCAATACATTATAAAGGAAATCAGCAATGCTGAACACCACCAGCTTCTCACAACCCCCCTGCCCCGGTCCAGCCTTCACCCACACCAGACTCACCTGACTCCTGCAGCACCTTCTTCTTGGCGGTCAGGGGGCAGGAATAAGTAGAGAGGGGGCGGGAATAAGTAGAGAGGGTCCTCTCCCAGACAGCAGAATGTGCTGCCTTGCGGTGCCTGCAGCACATTCTGCTGGACAGGTGAATGATCACTTGTACAGCCTTTCCATCCCCACACAGCAGCCTGTACCTGTCCCCGCTTCTACTGCTGCGGGTGGCAAGAAAGGGACGGCACTATCGGGGAGGGGGACTACATGATTGAGCTGCGGGCCCTCTTTATCCTCTCTCTGCTCCCCCCTCCCCTCCAAAAGGCAGAATGCCAGGGCCCGGTCGCAATTGCAACCGCTGCGACCCTGGTAGTTCCGCCAGTGCTGGAAACCCCAAAAAAGGCAAGCAAAGGGCAGAGGACTAGTCATCAGATTTGCCTGTGGTCTTCCTGCAGTTGATCTTTTTACCCATTACTGATTTACCATGCCTTGTTCTCTGTGTGGAGGCGGCCATCTTGGTAGAGGCAGGGCTTTGCTTCCTCATGTCAGAGTGAGCAGCACAGTAGTGACATCACCAAATCTCCCGAGGCTTGCAGCCATAGGCAGCAGCGCCTTAGGTGATCTCACACTGCAAGCAGCTATTGTGGGCTGGGTCTGATGACATCAGGAGGCACACTCATCACTCCCCCCCCGCCCTACAGCCACCAGCTGCTGAAGGACCGCAAATCCCAGCATGTCCACCTTTTGTATAAGTGTCATGTCCACTTTAAATACAGGTTCTTGCTGACCCTAACAGGAACAAGCTGCTGTATTGCGGTGAGGAATGTGTTTCTTATTAGAGTCTGGCAGAACATCTCACATCTGATTAGTGAAGTCATTGCTGGGTTTCCCGTCAGTGGTTTGCATTACCTGACATCCTGCGGCCGATAATTACAGTCTTCTAATACGTCCCTCTGTCTGTTTCAGGTTAAACGTCCCCCAACGGGCCTTGATCCCATTATCGGAGGAGGACCAGAAAAAACTGCGCAGTTTGGAGAAGAGGCCGTACGTTGCCAGCCAGCCGCTGTGGAAGAGAGAGGTGTGTCTGCATGGAGGATGTCTGATCTCTCTGTGTCTAGGAGGGGTTGTCATTGTCACTCTGGAGCTCTGTGCTGCTGTACATGTGTATACATTATAATCAGTATAAGATATGGGAGTCATGGTTCTAATAGATTACAGTCTGATTCAGAACAGGAGGTATGGGGGTCCTGCTTATTACACCTTCTATCTAATAGGGAACAGGAGGTATGGGGGTCCTGCTCATTACACCTTACATCTAATAGGGAACAGGAGGTATGGGGGTCCTGCTTATTACACCTTACATCTAATAGGGAACAGGAGGTATGGGGGTCCTGCTTGTTACACCTTACATCTAATAGGGAACAGGAGGTATGAGGGTCCTGCTTATTACACCTTACATCTAACAGGGAACAGGAGGTATGAGGGTCCTGCTTTTTACATCTAACAGGGAACAGGAGGTATGGGGGTCCTGCTCATTACACCTTACATCTAATAGGGAACAGGAGGTATGAGGGTCCTGCTTTTTACATCTAACAGGGAACAGGAGGTATGAGGGTCCTGATCATTACAGCTTACATCTAACAGGGAACAGGAGGTATGAGCGTCCTGCTCATTACATCTAACAGGGAACAGGAGGTATGGGGGTCCTGCTTGTTACAGCTTACATCTAACAGGGAACAGGAGGTATGAGCGTCCTGCTCATTACATCTAATAGGGAACAGGAGGTATGAGGGTCCTGCTTGTTACAGCTTACATCTAACAGGGAACATAAGGTATGGGGGTCCTGCTTATTACACCTGATGTCTAACAGGGAACAGGAGGTATGGGGGTCCTGCTTGTTACAGCTTACATCTAACAGGGAACAGGAGGTATGGGGGTCCTGCTTGTTACAGCTTACATCTAACAGGGAACAGGAGGTATGAGGGTCCTGCTTATTACACCTGATGTCTAACAGGGAACAGGAGGTATGAGGGTCCTGCTCATAGCACATCTAATGTCCCTCTGCTCTTTCCAGCTGGAGATAATGACTTTGAGGAAAATGAAAGCAGAAATTCAGTCTCTGACGTCTCTGTCGCCCACCTACCTCTCCAGAGTCTACCTACCCAACAAGCTGCAATATGGCGGCTGGATTTGAGGCGGCACCTTCACACCTCGGAAACGTTTGGCTTGTTACAAAGTTTTCTTTGTGTTTGGAGTTCTTCATTTTGTCTCTCGGAAAGTGAAATACAGACGCATGAGACGCAGACGCATGGAGGTATGTGACTCGGAGGTCCGAGTAGGGGATGTAGTGATCGGAGGAAGGAATGGCCCAGATCCGTTACATGAAATGTTTCTTCATCCATTGTGTTTATTCTGGTTGTTTCTTCATGAACAATAAAGTTACTTGAAGTAAACCGACCTGATCAATATTACAGTTCCATATAGAACATATACTACAGGTGTGTCCATTCATTTCATTGTTATTGCTCCCTCTTCCCCTTCAGGACCATTATGCTGAGATCCCTGTACTGAGTTCCCGGGTCTGTACACCTGCTGTGCCCATTATGAGGGACTCCCCCATCCCTGTGCTGAGTTCCCGGGTCTGTACACCTGCTGTGCCCATTATGAGGAGCTCCCACCATCCCTGTGCTGAGTTCCCGGGTCTGTACACCTGCTGTGCCCATTATGAGGGACTCCCACCATCCCTGTGCTGAGTTCCCGGGTCTGTACACCTGCTGTGCCCATTATGAGGGGCTCCCACCATCCCGGTGCCCATGGCTGGGCATCACTTGAATGTGAATAGGTAAAGACATCCTCCTCAATGAATGGTGACTTGATGGCAGTGCGCCTACCCATGGCCATTACCTGGGCTTCTATAAACTAGGGATATCCTTATTAAAGACACCCAGGTATCAGGCTCCACCTCCCATCTTTTCCCATCCACCCCCATCAGTCACCGATTCAATAATATCTCAGAAGCTTTTACATGTCCGTGTCATTTCGAAGGTCATTTTCAATCTGCAGCTTTCATTAAAAAAAAAATCCCTGGTGATCCTGACATGAGGGTCCTTGTCAGACACTTCATGTTATAGGGTGACAACGCTCTGTCCCTGTCTGCTATTTGTGTTCCTGCGTTGTCACCCTGTCACATTCTCCCCCACTGGAGACTAAATGCAGCAGTGCTGATGCACATTACACAGACATGGTCCACTGTTGTCACCACCAGGAAACCCCCCTGAGAAATGACATCCAGTCATGCTCGGGGTGCATGTAGACAGAAAGAGGCTGCAAAGATCAGCAGCAATGAGATGTAACAAATGGTTAAAAAGTGTGTAAAAAGTATTTTATCGACAAAGGCAATTGTTTGTTGTACACAGTGCTTTGTAAAACGAAATACCGAAATGATTTATTACTTGTGTAGTGTCTCGTATCTCCCTTTGAGCGTCAGTTAGCACTCCGGCCGGCAGGTGGCGCTGTGTGTCAGTTCCCCGCTCCGGCCGGCAGGTGGCGCTGTGTGTCAGTGTCAGAGCGGCGCAGATGTGACGTCACGTGTCGCGTGTAGAGTGATTGGCGCCGGTGTCGCTTCGCCTGGTGGTGTCGGGCGGGAGAATTTCGGGTGAGTATACGGTGAGGGAGGGCACATAGCCCCGGGATTACCCAGGAGACCTCATTAGGAGCCGTGTATTCCCTTTCCCGGGCTGTAGAATGGGAGCCAGCATGTGTGGGTGTGGTGTGCATATTACAGCACTGGGGTCCTGCCCGCACCTCCCTCTCTATGGGATGTGAGCAGATTTCCCCCGGTGATTCTGCTGCTCTGACTGGTTTGTGTATAGTGTGTGCTGTCATCCCAGGGGGCAGCCTGAGAATCTGTACAGGAGCTCCTGTAGCTGGCTGTCCATGGAGGGTCCGAAGGGGAAGAGGGTCCGAAGGGGAAGAGGAGCCAAAGGGAAAGAGGGGCCGGTGACGGGAGGGGACACAGGGTAAGAGGGACCGGTGACAGGAGGGGACACAGGGTAAGAGGGGCCGGTGACACAGGGGAAGAGGGGCTGATGATAGTTGGAGACACAGGGTCAGAGGGACCGGTGACAGGAGGGGACACAGGATCAGAGGGACCGGTGACAGGAGGGGTGGGGCCGGTGTCGGGAGGGGTGGGGCCGCAGGGTAAGAGGGGTCGGTGTCGAGCGGAGTGGGGCCGCAGGGTAAGAGGGGTCGGTGTCGAGCGGAGTGGGGCCGCAGGGTAAGAGGGGTCGGTGTCGAGCGGAGTGGGGCCGCAGGGTAAGAGGGGTCGGTGTCGAGCGGAGTGGGGCCGCAGGGTAAGAGGGGTCGGTGTCGAGCGGAGTGGGGCCGCAGGGTAAGAGGGGTCGGTGTCGAGCGGAGTGGGGCCGCAGGGTAAGAGGGGTCGGTGTCGAGCGGAGTGGGGCCGCAGGGTAAGAGGGGTCGGTGTCGAGCGGAGTGGGGCCGCAGGGTAAGAGGGGTCGGTGTCGAGCGGAGTGGGGCCGCAGGGTAAGAGGGGTCGGTGTCGAGCGGAGTGGGGCCGCAGGGTAAGAGGGGTCGGTGTCGAGCGGAGTGGGGCCGCAGGGTAAGAGGGGTCGGTGTCGAGCGGAGTGGGGCCGCAGGGTAAGAGGGGTCGGTGTCGAGCGGAGTGGGGCCGCAGGGTAAGAGGGGTCGGTGTCGAGCGGAGTGGGGCCGCAGGGTAAGAGGGGTCGGTGTCGAGCGGAGTGGGGCCGCAGGGTAAGAGGGGTCGGTGTCGAGCGGAGTGGGGCCGCAGGGTAAGAGGGGTCGGTGTCGAGCGGAGTGGGGCCGCAGGGTAAGAGGGGCCGGTGTCGGGAGGAGTGGGGCCGCAGTCAAAGATGGAATGGTGACAGGAGTGGTGGGACTGCAGAGGAAGAGGGACCGGTGGCAGAAGGGGTGGGGCCCTGGGGGAAGCCAGGCCTGTGAGAGGAGGGGTTGGGCGGCAGAGGAAGAGGGACCGGTGACAGCAGGGATGTGGCTAGTAACAGGAGAGGCCCTGGGGGAGTGGGATCTGTGATAGGAGGGAGGGGCTGCAGTGGAGGAGGGGCCACAGGGGTGGTGAGGCCACAGAAGAAGTGGGACAAGGCCAGCTCCAAGAACTTCCCTCTCTCAGTATGATGTCACTGAGTCGCTGACATCACGTTTTTGGCTCTGGCAGGTCCAGGATGAGTCTGTTTGGCACCACAGCTGGTTTTGGCACCGGAGGGACCAGTATGTTTGGCAGCACCACCACTGATAACCACAACCCTATGAAGGTGAGCTCCCGGTGATGTCTCGGTGTTTGTCCGCTGGGAATTCTGGACCCGTCTCTAACTATTGCTTGTGTTGTACTCAGGACATAGAGGTCAGCTCACCGCCGGACGACAGCATCTCCTGCCTGTCCTTCAGCCCGCCAACCTTGCCAGGGAATTTCCTCATCGCCGGCTCCTGGGCAAACGATGTAAGTAATAATGTGCCGTGTGTTTTCTACTCAGGTCCCTCCAGTTCTCATGTGGGGACCTCCGGGACTTTGCACCGTCTGGAAGTATTCAGCACAGCTGTGCCTCTAGCTGTTTGGAAAACCTCACCTGTGAGCCAACACAGCCAATAGGGATTGCAGTATTTCAGCAGAATTCTTCACAAAGT
>NW_017306742.1:952712-955727 GCF_000935625.1 Nanorana parkeri
TGGCAGTGGTCATAGATCAGATGACTTGTTCTCCATGTTGGCAGTGGTCATAGATCAGATGACTTGTTCTCCATGTTGGCAGTGGTCATAGATCTGATGACTTGTTCTCCGTGTTGGCAGTGGTCATAGATCTGATGACTTGTTCTCCGTATTGGTAGGGGTCATAGATCAGGTGACTTGTTCTCCATGTTGGCAGTGGTCATAGATCAGATGACTTGTTCTCCATGTTGGCAGTGGTCATAGATCTGATGACTTGTTCTCCATGTTGGCAGTGGTCATAGATCTGATGACTTGTTCTCCATGTTGGCTGGTGGCAGTGGTCATAGATCCGATGACTTGTTCTCCATGTTGGCTGGTGGCAGTGGTCATAGATCTGATGACTTGTTCTCCATGTTGGCTGCAGTCATAGATTAAATTGTTCTCCGTGTTGGTAGGGGTCATAGATCAGATGACTTGTTCTCCATGTTGGCTGTTGGCAGTGGTCATAGATCTGATGAGTTGTTCTCCGTGTTGGTAGGGGTCATAGATCTGATGAGTTGTTCTCCGTGTTGGTAGGGGTCATAGATCTGATGACTTGTTCTCCATGTTGGCTGGTGGCAGTGGTCATAGATCAGATGACTTGTTCTCCATGTTGGCAGTGGTCATAGATCAGATGACTTGTTCTCCATGTTGGCTGTGGTCATAGATCAGATGACTTGTTTCCCATGTTGGCAGTAAGCTGTGCTTATAGATCAGAGGACTTCTTTCACCTTACACGGAAATGTTCTCTTTCTCAGGTGCGTTGCTGGGAGGTGCAGGATAATGGCCAGACCATTCCAAAGGCCCAACAAATGCACACGGGACCAGTGCTGGACGTCTGCTGGAGTGACGTACGTATCCCCCTTCAGCTGTGAAATGTCTGTCCAAACTTTAGATTTACCAAAGCTATGTCACGTCAGGGTCTACCTAAGCAGTCCTTTTCATTTTGCACCCGACCAGCCCCACCGTTGTACTACACAGCTGTTGATATTTCTAAAAGTGATCGTGAAATCAGATTAAAGGTTCATGGACAGCTTTACGTGTCTTCCTTTCTGTAATAAGTGTTGCCTCCTGAGGGCACCAGCCTTACAGGGTCACTGTCACTCTGTCCATGTGGAACACTGTGTCTCTGAAAAGCTCATTGTAAGGAGCCCAAGCTTGCTCGGTTCCACTCTCCCGGCACTCCTCAGATTTCAGACCGCAGCGTCTGATATTTCGGTCGTCCGATAATTCGGGATTGGAACTACAGCTATGTGACGTTGGTATCCAGTGGCGATAGCTCAGAACAAACACCAGGCAGGCTGCATGTAAGTTCAAACAGGAATCTCCTTTATTGGATGCACACACACACTTTTATAAACAACAGTTTGAACGCCCCGACCACCTTCCTATTGGTCAATTGTAAACGCCCCTCTAGTCCTCACTTAGGTCCTCTTGGCCATGCAAACGAGGACTTGAAACAGGGTCAGCAGGGATTGGTCTGATAGCTTGAATGGGAGGGCTGATATGTGTAATGACACAGAGAAGTCCCAGGAGTTAAAGTATTCCAAGGACCATGACACTCATCTCCATGTTATCCCCCGCCCCCCATGGGCAAGGTGACAGGGTCTCTTTAAAGGCATGCTATAATACATCTTCAAGAGAACCAGTCTAGTCGGATGATCTTGGCATTCATTTTTCCTCTCTTCAATCTCATTTGCCTGCAGGATGGCAGTAAAGTCTTCACGGCCTCATGTGACAAAACCGCCAAAATGTGGGACCTGAACAGCAACCAGTCCATACAGATCGCACAGGTAAGCTAGGCCGTAGTCTGGCTTTGTGCACCTCCTTTTGTGTATGCGCGCTCACGGCAAGCTTCTGCTAGCGCCAGTAGGGCATGTACAGAAGAGACCATAGAGCCTGTAAGTAAATGTGAGACGATATTTTATGTACTTGATTTTTTTTATTTATTTTTGTAGCATGATGCACCGCTGAAAAGCGTACACTGGATCAAAGCGCCAAACTACAGCTGCATAATGACAGGTAGCTGGGACAAAACTCTTAAGGTAAGCAATATGCCGCAGTGTTTAAATCCCTGGTGCTCAACCTGTGCCCCAGGGGCCGCATTCAGCCCATTGGCAATTATTGTGTGGCCCTCCGAGCCCCTACAGACATTATTGTGAGGTTCTTATTCAGGCCGGTGAAGGAAATATTCTTCACACCAGCTTCCAGTATTTAAATGCTCACACATCTTTTTTTTTTCCTGTGCTGTCCCTTTAATCTCTCTGCCCTTCTTTTTTGCTTTTTCTTCATAGTTTTGGGACACGCGCTCTGCCAATCCTTTAATGACACTCCAGCTTCCGGAACGAAGTTACTGCGCAGATGTGGTAAGTCGTGTTCGATAGTAGAAAGTTCTCATGGCACACTCACACAACAAAAAACTTGTCTCACACTAAGGTTACAAACAGAGGTTTGGATACACGTCTCCTGCAGAAAATGTGAAAGCCGCACAGCCGCGCCAAGGCACCTCTTATAGTGCGGTCCTAACTCTAAACTATCAGAGCCTCCATCTTGGAGCACATGGGGCAAAAGATGCAAATTGGTGCAGGTTTGTCAGGAGGAAGCCCGACCTCCCTTTGGCTGGGTTCACATCTAGGTGTATTGAATATGCGCGTTTTTACCGCAATTCGCGGTAAAAAAAAACGCCCGTTTCCGAGGTCTACTTGGCTGTATTCCAATGGAAACGCGAGACCAAAACGCCCCAAAGAAGTACATGTACTTCTTTGGGCGTAGGCTGTTTTGTAGCGCGTTAGGGACCGGCGGAAGTACGGCAAGGTGTGAACCAGACCCATTTAATACAATGGGATTTAGATGTTTGAGCGTTTTGTAGAGCGTTTATCAAGCGTTGAACGCGCTACAAAGCGGTCAGGTGTGAACCGGGCCTTAAAGGCACAGGAACGCACAAGGGATCCCGCACATCCCAATGGCAGCCGAGACCCCCCATGCATCACTGCACCA
>NW_017306742.1:955962-963385 GCF_000935625.1 Nanorana parkeri
CCCCCATGCATCACTGCACCAAATCAGCCAAGCAAGTCGTGTTCAAACCCATTATGTCCACCAAAGTGTGTACATTGCATGTGAAGTATAACCAAGCGCCTGATCTGGTCCTGCGGAGGACCCTGGATACTAGTCTCGGGGGGCATACTTTAAGCTAAGTGTGTTACATCTTACAGCCCATCTCTGGTCAAAACATGAACCCCCCCTCCTACACCCCTCAAGGCTAAGCTTGCCTTGATAGACTGCAGGAGCTGCAGCCATACTGAATGTAGTGCAGGAGGAGGGCAGTCATTGGAAACATTGTGGCAGCCCCCCCTTTGCTGTCAGTACTCTGCTGGGAACACTTCTGCTAGTAGTCATTAAAGCAAATCTTATTTCTTGTGTTTCTCCTCCATTCAGGTGTATCCCATGGCCGTGTTAGCAACAGCTGAGAGGGGGTTAATCGTATACCAGTTGGAGAATCAGCCGTCTGAATTTCGGAGGATTGAATCCCCATTAAAGCACCAGGTAAGTCTTTGTGGGAGGAATAAAGGTGAACAGAACAAACGGAATGTCATCCATTGGAGGATGGAACATAATCTGGATCTGATGACTTACACATTGAACTGTCTTGCATGGCGGAGCCGTTCACATCTCTGATATTCCCTCCTAGCACCGATGTGTCGCCATATTTAAAGATAAACAGAACAAGCCGACCGGATTTGCCCTGGGCAGCATAGAAGGTCGAGTTGCCATCCAATATATCAACCCCCCCAATCCGTGAGTGGTCTCTGCTGTTATATTATGTTCTGCATAGTGGGTAGTTATGTGCACCTTCATGTCTGCCCTTCGATCTGGTTTCACCCTCCCTTGTTACTGTCTGCAGAATCTAAAACTTCTCTTGTGTTGCACCTCTACTTTGGGGTCGCTTGCTCTGGCAGACTCTCCTCTAATACTCTGCCTTTTCTGAAATCCACAGCTCTGCTCTTCTCACATTTATCACACACCCAGATCAGCATTTCCCTTCCACTCATCTTATTTATTGGTGGGATTACATAATACCAGGGGTAGGCAAACTCCGGCTCTTTGGCTGTTGTGGAACTACAAATCTTATGCAAGACTTTAACAGCCACATGCATGATATATGATAAGATTTGTAGTTCTTCCTCTGCTGGGGGGCCGTTGTTAGCCTACCCCTGCATTATACTCTTACTCCCTGCTTCCTTACTAAATCCACGGCTCGTATTTAAAGTAGAACTATGAGGTGAGTGATTTCCACTCATCCTCATAGTTGGAGCCGACAAAGAAGCTGTCACAGGTCGGTTCTATCGATCAGGAAGTGAGCAGAAACATGCCGCCGATCCACTCACTTCCCCATCATCTCCCTGCAGTGAGCGGGGAATGTCGGTCACCGCTCCCCGCAGGGATTCCCCCCTCTCTTATCCTCCAGCGCTGAGTGGAGGAACGAGGGAGGGGACAGGTACAGCTGGCTTTGCCTCTAGATAGACAGAGCCTGCTGTCACTCACACAGCTGGGTGGATCTAAACAGTATTGTCTGAATCCGTCCCGGCTGCGGCGCTCTCAGTATATTGCGGGCATTAGCCCACGATATACTGAGCCTTGGGTCACGGGAGGAGGTTAGTAAATGTCCTCCTCTGACCCCATAGTTCCCTTAAGTCTTTCAGGATCTTTTCGTGATATCTGCTCAGCTAGAATCCGGTAAGTGCGTTCAAGAGCATCTACACCTTAAAACACACACACACACATGTACGGATGACAGTAAGTTGGCCCAGTGCTGCCAGCCTAAACGTGAAAGTATCCTTTTGTATCGGAAAAGTCTATTTCCCAAGCTGCACATGAGCCGCAAAGGTTTACAACCTCCAAAACCGGCTCATTCTCTGACCTGAAACCCCAGCTTTGGCCCCAGAAAAAGTAAATACCCTTGTAGTGGGGCTTCCATGCACTTCAAGGGTTAATGCTCGTTGGGTGTAGGGGTAGAAGAGTACGCTGTAACACTTACATTTGTATTCCAGAGCCAAAGACAACTTCACATTTAAATGCCATCGGTCCAACGGGACAAACACGGCTGCCCCCCAGGACATCTATGCTGTACGTATGCGGAGATTGTGGTGATATGGGGTTATGCTGGGGATCTGCCGTCCTCTGACTCCCGATTCCAGTGTCATTGATGGAACTTGTACAGACTCACACAAGGTCCCCTGCTAATGAAATGTCTCCTCGCCCAGGTAAACGGCATCGCCTTTCATCCGGTACACGGCACGCTGGCCACCGTCGGCTCCGACGGACGCTTCAGCTTCTGGGACAAAGACGCCCGAACCAAACTAAAGACGTCAGAGCAGCTGGACCAGGCCATCTCTGCTTGCTGCTTCAACCACAACGGAAACATCTTCGCCTACGCCGCGAGCTACGACTGGTCCAAGGTCAGCGCATCGATTTAATGTCTGATTCCGGGGGGGCCCCTTCCCTACCCGGTACCCTCCAGATTTCATAACTTGAACTGTTAGAAATGTGGAGACTGACATGTTGCTGGTCTTATCGCTGTGGCTTCAGTAGGAAACATGCCAGCGGGTCAGATTGCTCCGGGTTAGTGACTGTGGAAGTATTAAACGAGAACTATGGGGTTAGGGCTTTTCCCCATAGTCCTCCTAAGGCTAACGGGAGGACACGAACTAGCGTCCTCCCGTCACCCAAGGGTCATTATATAGCAGGCTACAGCTCGCGGTATACTGAGACGCCGGAACGGATCCCACAATTCTGTCTGGATCCACCCAGCTGCGTGACTGACAGCTGGCTCTGCTTATCTAGAGGCAGAACCAGCTGTACCCGCCCCCGTCCATTCCGCCAGTCAGCGCTGGAGGAGCGGGGAGGGGGGGAATCTCTGCAGGGAGCCGTGAATGACAGTGACTGCTCTATGCACGGATAGATCGAGAAGTGAGCGAGCGACGGTATGTTTTCGCTCACTTCCCGATCTGCTGAGCCGACTTGTGACAGTGTCATTGTCACAGGTCGGCTCAGACTAGGAGGCTGAGTGAAAAGTTCTCCTGTAAAGCCAGAGTAGGGCAGCTTTAGCAGTTCAAGTCAGCAAGGCAGCCCTTGTGTGCAGATTCTCTTTAACCCGGATCTGATAGGAAGTAAAGGGTATAGGAAGGTCACGCACAGCACGTAGTTTCCATTGGGAGGGGATTTATTTACATTTCACTCTAATGCAGAACCGTTTCCTCTCCTTTCAGGGCCACGAATTCTACAACCCGCAAAAGAAAAACTATATCTTCCTGCGGAACGCCGCGGAAGAACTGAAGCCGCGGACTAAGAAATAATACAACTCCACCATGGCGTTATTTGAAGCCCGGTTCTGAATACCATCCTTTGGAGAGATTAAAACTTAAAGGGGACATTCATAAAACGGCGGTACGGCTTTAGGGTAGGCGTAGCGCTGCTTTACAAAAAAAGGACAAGGGTGTGCTTTACAAGAGTGCTTAGCGGCTCTGCTGGTTTTGGGACTCCAAAGCCGGCAAAGTGCGCACTGTTATATGAGACTGCCTCTCCTCCAATCACAGAGTTGTCCCTCCATAGGATAGCACAGGCACCATGCCCCGACCTGCATTTTATGAATGGGCCACGTTATTGAGCACGGAGTATAACTGAGAGCAGATAGCGATATCCGCTCTCCGTTACAATCCGCCCCAATAAATGTTTCCTCCGGCGGATTCATATAAAGTTTAGTTTCCTTCAAACCACATAAGATCAGTCATTTTTAGTTTGCTCCCGCTGCACTGCAGGACCCCCGCCAACGTCCGCACTGCAGGAAGACGCCAGCGCTGGTGTCTTCTCTCTCCGCCCCTCAGCACCATTTATGCTCAACCATTCACAAAACGCGGCCCATGCGTTCTGCGCTTGGCAGCGATAGGCACTCTTTAATCTTTCCCAAGGGTGGTGCCCAGAGTTAGCGTTGAATGTTTATTATTGTTTATATATTTGTTATATTTTTTTTTTTAATATTTGACTTCCTGTTATGACGTTGTGTAATTTTAATATCGGTGATGCCTCGGTCCGCTCCATGTCCGCGAGCCTCGGTCCGCTCCATGTCCGCGAGCCTCGGTCCGCTCCATGTCCGCGAGCCTCGGTCCGCTCCATGTCCGCGAGCCTCGGTCCGCTCCATGTCCGCGAGCCTCGGTCCGCTCCATCTCGGCGAGCCTCGGTCCGCTCCATCTCGGCAAGCCTCGGACACTTGCAGGTCCATTGGCTTAGCAAGCGAACACTGAAAGCCCGGCGGGGTCAGCAGCCTGGAGAGGAGTCGGCTCATTTGGGGGCCGTGGTCGGGGAAGGAATTATGGGTAACGGTCATGTAGGTTGTGAGGACTCGCAGTGGTAATCTGGTGATGGAAGACTGCTCTGCGTATCGATGACCCGAATCTGTTCTGCTGTTTTATGAGAAACGCATAGAACCAATTTTTTTTTCCTATAATAAAAACCTCTGTTTACTACTATTGTTCTTTTTGTGTTACTTTCTGCTGCTCTTCCTCCATCATATGTAGGACGTCATACATGTTTACTCCTCATTCCGGGGCTGCACAGTGGCAGTCACAGTTTATACTGAGACTAGCGCCATCCACTGGACAACGTGGTACCTCCTGGCTGCCGGAATGTTCTCCAGCCGGATGGTTCTTTGGGTTGTAGATGAATGGGGAAGGGTTGGAATCTCTGCCTCCTCGCTAGGAAGTTCTATTCTATATATTCTAATCTTGTAGACATAATAGGAAGTCCTATGTTTTACAGTTGTCACCAGAGCAGGCGGGAGATTTCCCCTCTCTTCCTGTTAAGGGGACAACTGTAAAGTGTGTGAGATGATCCTCGCTTCGTGTCCCGGGGCAATGGACGTGAGAGGGAATCCGCCAATGTAACAGAAGGTGGCAGGGAAAGAAAAAAACTTCCAAGAAGGAGAAAAGGGATCGCGGCTGACCGCTGTTTCTCGTCCATTGAGGGACACCGGAAGTCTTTCACCTTCGGGTTATCCTGCCGCCTGCAGAATGATTGGGCACTGGCAATCAAAAAAAAATACTGTAGGCAAGCCCAAGATAACCCCTCCTACTCCCAGCATGCCTCAGTTTGTTGCTAGTATCCTGAGAGGACAGATGTCTCTTCTTCTTCAGCTCTGCTGTTAGGATTAAGCTATCTGCTGGCTCATGTTCCAATGACGTCTCCTCTGTGCACGGCTGCTAGAGCCGGTCTCTGCGATTGGAGCTAGGCGGCGCAGCTCAACTCAACCTGGCTTTTGGAGTGGTCGCAACCAAACATTGAGGGGTTCCACCTCCAGGCTCTTTCCTGAACCCATTCTGGTAACTGGAGGGCACTTCCCGTGTCCCTGAAGACTTGCTTTGGGGATAGGCTGGGCACCAGGTGGCACCTCATTTGCATAAGGTCACTGGGCGCCTCTAAATTCCCTATTTCTCGCCGGTTTTGGCCACGGGAGGGGTTAATGTTGTGGAACTGAGCGCTGAATTCATACGCACTCTCTTCCGCCATATACCGTAGAGGAAGCATCTCCCTGCTGCTGGTACTGCTTGCAGGATCCTTGGCTGCTTCCTACTGTCCTTCTACAGTGAGCAAGGTCGTCTCCAGCCACCCGACTCTGCTACCAGCATGCTAGGGTTTAGGCGAGTACCTGAGGCCTTGTATTCTGAGCCTATGTTGCCTTACCTCCCATGAGGCCGTTCCTAGACACAGAGGGGACAGTCCCTGCTGCAACGGGTGGCCTCAGCTCCCAACAGTTGTGGAGATGTTTCTTCTGAAGGTACCTACCTCCTGCAACCCGGAATCCGGTTATGCTTTGCCTATAGACAGGCCTGGATTTCCCACAAGGCCCGGCCTCAGGGCAGCAAGGAGAAGAGGGGCAGCAGGGGTGTGGAATTCCTATCTCCTGATGCCCAGGACATACAGTTCTGGGCGCCGGGCGGGTAGTTGTTTCTACATTTAGCTCGGCTTTGGGCAAGCAGAGCTAAATGTACAGCAGGGAAGCCGCCACTTGTTTTGTACAAGTGATCCCGGCGATGGCGCTGAGATCACTTGTATACAGCCTGCAGGTCTGCCATTCTCTAGGGGGGGAAGAACCTGGCCTTGGGGCAGCAGAGAGAGTAAATCCGGCCCTGCTTATAACAATATACCTAGCAGAATATTAAATTGATAGCGCAAAAGAAAGCAAATGTGACAAGATAATATATTTATTAAAAGATTACTATGTGAACCCTGGCCAAGTGGGGTGGGGTCCCTCCAGACTTTATGGCTCGGTTCACCCACTGTCCTGGCTGGTTTTGACTGCAGAACCAGGACGTTCTTCTGTCCGCCTCCAGTTCTTTAAAAACACATATTTGGATGTGCAGGTCTTTCTCCCGGGCACTGCTCCTTTCTGACTCCCTTTATTTCATTCTAAATGGATTCCAGAAGCGTGCCCCCGCTCCTCGTTCTACCGAAAGCACCATTCAAACCTATGGTGACATCACCAACATCAACAAGGAAGATTTGGAATATATGCCATCCTCTACCCCGGGTGGCATATTGGAGGTTGTCAGGATCCATCTATGTACCTGTGCTAGGTGATGATGACATGGGTGGGGTTCAGTGCTGCTGCTGCTCCAAGTCAGCCTGTAGTGCCTGCTTTTGGCCACTGGGGGCAGCGCTGTTGCTACAATATGTCTACCTGCAGTGCACCAAACCTGCCACTAGGTGGCAGCGTTGCTCTTATAATGCGCCGTTCCCGGGCTCTATCATCATCACGTAGAAACAATAGGCTGCAGATCCCTTCACTTAAAAAAAAAATTGTTTACAAGTCAGCGGAGGGTGAGCTGAGTGACGCCACTTCTGATTGGCTGCCAGCGGATATTCTAATGTATTGCACTCAGTAGCATGCACTAGGACCGGTTTCATGTCCTAGTGATGTACAGTATTGGCTTTTTAAAGATGGCGGGGAGGGGTGGGGGAGCGGAGTATCTGCAGTTTTCCTGAACACAACAGGAAGTGAAAACAAATCTCCCCAAAAGGGTGGGGAAATCCGCTCTCAGCCAGAACCACTCGGGTGAATCCTTGCCGTGGGAACATGACGGGGTTATGCTTTAGGTCAGTACACCAGGAAAGTGGTCACACGACCGGGCACCGGCTAATGCAATTTAGGTCAGTGCACCAGGAAAGTGGTCACATGACAGGGCTCCGCAGGTACAGAGTAATAGTTCCTTTTCTGTTCATGTGTCTCCAATGACTGGACTACAAACACCTAGCTCTATAAGAAGAGGGGGGTGTCCTGTAGTCCCCACACACTTCCTGATAGAGGACATCGCTGGGCAGATGTAACAGAATGCTCCTTAATGAGGGCGACTGGGATGGGTCACGTGACCACTGCTTGCAGAGGTCACATGGTACCAGACGGGCCAAC
>NW_017306742.1:963451-964803 GCF_000935625.1 Nanorana parkeri
GCCGCCGCTCTCGGGCATGAGAAGATGTCCCAGCTGCTGGCGACACTCCCTGCGCTCTGAACTCCCCCACCTCCGGCGTGTCTCTCCGAGGAGAACGCACGCGGCCAGTGTCCGGCAGGGCAACGCACGCGGCACGGCTGAATTTCAGTGCGTTTTTTTGCCATTGCTTCGGCGCCTTACATTTTCCTTGCTGTTCCGTATTTCCACTCTCGTGGCCCTGCAGCCAATCGCTGCTGCATGCAAAGTGCAGCGATCTCAGCCCGTCAGGCCTGACTGGTAGACTTGCACTGCCGGTGAGGAGCAGTCGAGCGTAGTCACCGTGTCGCCGGGCTGAGCAGGAAGCAGACCCCGTGTGTGTGATGAGCCGATATGTCGGCTTCCTTGTATATAAAGGGGACCTGTCATAGGGCAAGAGACCCGTGTGGTAAACCCACGACGGATGCTGTCATTCCATAAGTAGCCCAAAACTAGCCCTTAGGCCTTCCGCTTGAGGCTTCTCAGTCTTGTGACAGGTTCTCTTTAGGTCCCGGTTTATCTCCTGCAGCCACTTCCTGTCTACAGGGTCTCCGAGTGATGGCTGCACGGCGTTTCTCAGGGCGGGTTTTCTGATGGTGACAACACTGGACCTTGTCTGTGTAATGAAACAGCCACTTGTAGTCTGCCATGGAAGGTCGTGTGGTGGGGTGACAACGCAAGAGCACAATTGGGAGACAGCAACAGAACGTTGTCACTCTGTAACAGGAAGTGCCTGAACAAGGATAGAGTGTTGTCACCTTATAACAGGAAGTGTCTGAACAAGGACAGAGCGTTGTCACCCTATAACAGGAAGTGCCTGAAAAAGGACAGAGCGTTGTCACCCTATGACAGGAAGTGTCTGAACAAGGACAGAGCGTTGTCACCCTATAACAGGAAGTGCCTAAACAAGGACAGAGAGACAAGTAGGTGGTACGAGGGCCGCCCTGATTGGTTGGGGAGTTTGGGTCCTGACGCTGCGTAGATTGTACAGAGATCATGTGATGGGATTGCGCCGTCTATGGCGAGGCGGCCGGACACGAGGTGAATGTGTAGGAGATTGTAGGTCTGATGGCGACTTGTTTCCCCCAACGCACATGGGAGCAGCGGGAAGTCATGCGTCCTTTGGCATCCGTCACGGCAGCGCGCCCCGTGTGCACGCCCCCTGAGAGACGATCGCCCCCGGCGTGGCCGTTATCAGATAAGAACAGCGACGGCATATTCCGTCCTTCCAACTTCCCTTCCCAGGCGCGGCGAGAGGAATTTATTGGGGCGCCCAACCCGAAAAAATATCGCCTGCGCGGCCGCGGCGGCGCTGATTATAAATGACACCTGTGCTT
>NW_017306742.1:964858-966221 GCF_000935625.1 Nanorana parkeri
CAAAAAAAAAAAATCTATTATTTTAATTTTATTCGATAGAAAAACGAAAAGTGAAATAAAAAAACAAATACAAAAATATGAAAAATAAAATTAAAAACAAAAAAACGGAAATTTTTGTACAATTTTTAAAAAACAAATACAAAGAATGAGAAAAAAAACCAAAAAACAACCAGAAATATAAAGAAACGGCAGCTCAGCGAGTGAAATGGAAGATTTAATAATGACACTTCCGGGTATTTATTCCCTGTCACATGACTCCCCCTGCCAATGCTTTTCCCTCCAGAAGGACGGCGCCATCTCTGTTCAGGCATCAGCCGGGGTCACCAACTACTTCCTGCACTGAGAGGACACATTCATGTAAATCCAAGGTACATTCTGATCACTGGGGGAGGGGAGACTGAGGAAATCCTTCCTCCTGCCTGCAGCAGACTGATCACTAGGGGAGGGGAGACTGAGGAAATGCTTCCTCCTGCCTGCAGCAGACTGATCACTGGGGAGGGGAGACTGAGGAAATGCTTCCCCATGCCTGCAGCAGACTGATCACTGGGGGGGAGACTGAGGAAATGCTTTGCAATGCCTGCAGCAGACTGATGACATCACCTCAGCCTCCGGTGCGACTACGAGGAGGAACATGGCGCCCATTTAGATCTTCGCGTGTGCGTCAAGCCGGGTCGTGCAGGTGCGTTGACATACGTTAATGATATGGAGCTGCCCTTTAAGGCTTAGTACACATGGGCGCTGGATGCGTATGCTGCCCATGAGCCTGACACTTGTTCCCACCCCGGCATATAAAAAAAAACATAATTTCATTTTTTGTTGCTTTTCTGCATTTTTCACAATTTTCCCGCCGCGCCGGTCGCCAGATCCGGTTGGCCGCCGCCGCCGCAGTCCCCCGAAGGCGCCATTAAAGGGGACGCGACCCTGCCCGAAAAAAAAAGCAAAACCAGCTGCGACGGGGTTAACGAGCAGCAGCCCAGCCATCGCCCAAGACTACACCTCCCATCATGCAGCTGTTCAGCTTGGGGCCCCTCCTCCTGACAAGGGGGAGGTGTGGCTGGAGAGGTTAAGGGGCGGAGCTAGGGCTGAGTACAAAGCTCTGAGCAATGTGTTACCTTGTAGCAAAGCAGAGGCAGCTTGTAGAGGGAGAGGAGCCGGTGGATGGAGGAGGGGGGGGAGTCAGTACGACTGTCTGCCGCTTGTTGATCGCTGCGCAGCACAAAGCTGGGACAACTACCTCAATACCGCCGCTGCCGCCAGCCCCCCAATCGCCTCCCCTCCCCCCTTTTATATTATCATTACTCCAGGGCTGCTTCATACGCCCCCACCGATGCAGCGGATTTAGGACCCCGGCGCGGTTACCGTT
>NW_017306742.1:966239-969155 GCF_000935625.1 Nanorana parkeri
AAACGTTCACCGGCGCTGAATCAATCCAGTTTAAGATGCATCTGGAAGATTCACCTGCAGCCAATGTCAGATTGACTGCTTAACAAGTGTGCCGCCCCTAAGCTCCGCATGATGTAGATCTATCCACTGTGCAGTCTCACTCTGCTTGCTGCACTCTCTCTCTGTGTGTGGGGCCCCCGGAGTGATCCGATGATGAGACCTGTTTCTTGTTTTCTGTTACTTTTTGTATCTTGTTTTTTCTTTTGTTGTCGGTTTTGGTTGTGTTGTCACATCGCCGGCCTTGTGGTCCCTTTTTTTATCTCCGGTAGCCGGGTCCTTGTGTTGTGTTTGCCGGGAGCCGGTGTGTGTGTAGTTCAGACGGGGCCCCTCGGGGGTCTCCTGTCCCCACCAAGGTCAGCCGTCTTCCCCCGGCCGTCGCTGTGTGTTTAGAAACAGAACTTTTGTTGCCATTCCACACAACAGGTCGTTTCACAAAAGCTGTTGGTGAAAACTGTGAGCGGAGTGTGAATTCCCCTCTGCCGGGTGTGCGGCCTTTCTCTACCGTTATTGGCGCCCCTCAGCTAATTCTCTCAGGTCCCCGAGAACCCGGGTCAGAACCACGAGCGCTTGCTTGTCGTTGCTCCAGCTGGTCTGGAGTCGGCCCAGCATACACCGCCTGTTGGTGGTAGAGAGCAGCTGGGGGGACTTTGAAGACTTCACTGCCCGCATGCTTGTTCCATGACTTGGCATGTAGAGAGGACAGGTTCCCTTTAAACACGGCCTGTGTGTGATCGGTGGAGGACAGGTTCCCTTTAAACTTGCCGTGTGTGATCGGCGGAGGACAGGTTCCCTTTAAACTTGCCGTGTGTGATCGGCGGAGGACAGGTTCCCTTTAAACTTGCCGTGTGTGATCGGCGGAGGACAGGTTCCCTTTAAACTTGGCGTGTGTGTGATCGGCGGAGTGTGTAACGGGAGTTATGGGAACTCCAGGGAAATTCTCCCGCAGGGGAAGGTGGGTGGGGTGACTCTGACTGACCCACACCAGTGGAAAAGTTCAACCAGTTCTCTTCCAGGTGCCCCGAGCAGAACGTAGAGCCGGACCTGGACTGCTCCCTATGGCCTGCTGCTCGCACCGTCACTCGGCTGCTGCTGCAGCGCTTCAACTTTCCGTGCCAGCTTCTGAATGTCTATCGTGACAGGTTCATTTTAAACAAAACATTTGGTGACTAATGGCTGTGTCATTGTAGGCACGATGTAAAGCATCAGCTAGTCCATGATGAGGGCCCAGACCCCATACCAGCCCTTGGAAAAGAAGGAGCTGCAGGCTGTAAGCTGTTGAATGGTGCGGCTGGTCTATGATGAGGGCCCAGACCCCATACCAGCCCTTGGAAAAGAAGGAGCTGCAGGCTGTAAGCTGCTGAATGGTGCAGCTGGTCCATGATGAGGGCCCAGACCCCATACCAGCCCTTGGAAAAGAAGGAGCTGCAGGCTGTAAGCTGCTGAATGGTGTGGCTGGTCTATGATGAGGGCCAAGACCCCGTACCCGCCCTTGGAAAAGAAGGAGATGCAGGCTGTAAGCTGCTGAACGGCCCCCTCACTAAGCAAGAAAAGTTTAGGCAACCCCCGGCACTCCAGCGGTTGTGGAACTACAAGTCCCATGATGCATTGCTTACTGACCGCTAACAGACACATGATGTGATTTGTAGTTTCACCACAGCTGGTGTGCCGGGGGTTGCTTAACCCTTTCATCTGCCACATCATTGCCCTTCTCCTTGCCTCCTCCTCCCAAAAACAACAACAGAGACTTGACTAGACCCCGCCATGACTTCCTGAACTCCGGCAGCTGAACGGGCGCCAAGCTGGCACCGAGCGCGGTTACATCACTGGATTATTCTGGGCAGAGACGCTGACAGAAAGAGCGGCGAGCCGTGCCAATCGTCCGGACGGCAGTGGACTTGGTGGCACATCCTGTCCTTGTTGGATGGAGCGGCTTTCCCGAGGCCCGGCCGGCAGTCTGTTCACCCGAGGACTTCTTTTATATAGAGCGCCATTGGTGCTTGCTTTCCTTCTTAAAGGGCCAGCAGCCTGGAAAACCCAGTTACCGATGTGGGAAAGGCCGCTTAGCCCGCTGGCAGTAAACATCCCCGTATGGGATAACCGGCTTTGTAGAGGCCTGCTGTCCATCATTTTAGGCTGGAGGACTATTAAACGCATGCAATCCGTCTAATAGTCCTCCAGGAATCTCATGATTCCTTTAGGTCTTCTGCCTTCCATAGGTTGGGTTCTGTCTGGTTGTGGGGGGGGGGCGCTCAAGTCAGAGAAAAGGACACGGAAAGTTCTCAGCAGTCCTTCTTGTCAAATGCAAATGTTCTGCTGGAGGTGCCGATGTGTTTCGAGGTGTGGAACTTCCTCCTTCGTCAGGGCTTCACATTCTAGCTGGGCGAAACCTGGATGCAGGAAGATCTGCTCAGGGATACCAGACGGGACAGAGATGGGTGGAGCCTGCTGTCGTCAGAATGGAGTCCCGCGCCCCTTGTAATCAGAAATATTAAGCGGGGAGACCTGTCTGAGCCGCCGGATGCTGGGGAGACCTGTCTTGCCCACGAATGCTGGGGAGACCCTGATGCGGGGGGTAGACCCGTCTTGTCTCCTGATGCGGGGGGAGACCTGTCTGACCCCCTGATGCGGGGGGGGACCTGTCTGACCCCCTGATGCGGGGGAAGACCCGGATGCAGGGGAAGACATGTCTGGCCCCCTGATGCGGGGGAGACCCGGATGCAGGGGGGACCTGTCTGACCCCCCCTGATGCGGGGGAGACCCGGATGCAGGGGAAGACCTGTCTGGCCCCCTGATGCGGGGGAGACCCGGATGCAGGGGGGACCTGTCTGGCCCCCTGATGTGGGGGAGACCCGGATGCGGGGGCGCCCTGTCTGGCCC
>NW_017306742.1:969610-969909 GCF_000935625.1 Nanorana parkeri
CCCTGATAGCAATTGAAACGCTGTGGAGTTTTCTCCATCTCCTGATGTATTCCCGAGACAGGAAGTGGGGGGAAATCTACATTTTTTTTTGGAAGGATTACAGGACAGGAAATGAGCTGTGATTAGGTAAAAATAATACTGCTGCTTTTTGATGAAAGTCGATGACAAAGGTGTCACAGCTCGACCCCCAGCAATGTTTATTCTACATGGGGGGCAGGGGGAACCATGATTGGGCTCCGGAATGGCCGCAGCAATTCGGCAGATTGTAGATATGTCCCCATGGGGGGTGGGGTGGGGGG
>NW_017306742.1:970503-973435 GCF_000935625.1 Nanorana parkeri
GAGTTCCTGTTTCTTTTGGATGTTTGTAAATATTTTACATCTCTTTGTTGTATTTCTGTAATGATACAAAACAAAAAATAAGTTGCGATTCCTCATGGGCTGGAAACCCCCCGGAGTGTAAAGAGGACACAGAGAACACACGCATGGAGACGCACTCCATAGAAATTGGGATGTTTTTTGTATTGGGACGGCCATGTTTTTGTAGACCTAATAAGAGCAAGCGGCAGGGAGCCAACAATTGCGCCGACTCGGTGCTGCGTAGCGGACTCGGTGCTGCGTAGCGGACTCGGTGCTGCGTAGAGGACCTCTATGGCAGCCTATGGGATAAAGGGAATAAGGAGTTTATTGTGTGTTGTCTGCAGCCATCGGTCATCTAGAAATGGCGGCGCTGGGTTCTGGTCCTTGTTGTGACCCCCCCCCATTGTAGGTGAGAGATCTTCCTGTGTGTGGCCAATCTTCCTGCAGGCTGATGAGTACCTGGGAGGAAGTGGTGGGATTTGGCTCTCGAGGGGTAATCTTGTAGTCCCTTTACAAGTCTATATAAATAAATTGCTAAAGTGCCCAAATACGTGGAAACTATAAATGTTTAGAAGAGCTCCACCTTTCATGGTCCTCGAGCTCCAATCAGTGACTTTGTCTTGGCTGGAGGGAGCATTTTCTTCCTCTCCCACAGTGATCAGACTGTATGTTGTAACTTGGCAGAGGGTCACAAGGTGAACGGCCTCAACACAATGGGTCACAGTGGACGTCCTTTATATTTGGCCTTTAGAAAGAGGGAGGGGTGCTCTGTAGACACCCCAAGGTCTTCCGGGCCGATGGTGGCCGTCTGCAGGCGCCCAGAGGTCTTCCGGGCCGATGGTCCCATCTGCGGACACCCCGCGATCTTCCTGGCCAATGGTGCCGTCTGCAGGCGCCCCAATGGTGCCGTCTGCAGGCGCCCCAAGGTCTTCCTGGCCAATGGTGTCTGTAGAAACCCCAAGGACTTCACATCCCATGGCAGTATCTGCAGACCCCCCAAGGTCTTCTGACCCAATTATATCATCTGCATGCACCCCAAGGTCTCCCAACCCCGCTTCCCCTACATGGAAGCTTTGGAGGGTACTGCCAGCTAATGTCTTGCTCCTTTTGCTAGCTCACTGTTAAAAATTCAGAGTGGCAAATTGTGTATATGATTGTTGAGGTGCCCACAGACAGTTTTCCTCCAGATCACCAATCCTCTGTTTGGATGATCCTAGGGGGGGTGGGGGGGGAAGCGGTGAGCTGGGTGTGATCTTCCCGTCCAATTATCATTGGTTTCCCTTGACGTAAGCCGCCCCCTGAGTGTCCCATCCTCTGCAGATCACACGTGTCTCTTCATCTGATGGTTGTAGTATGGTATTCACCAAGCCTGGATTTAGGGCCCCTCTGGGGACATGAGTGTAGAATTCTTTCTTGATATAAATGACCCCTGAATTGTTCTCGTGTCCCTAACAGCCAATCATTGTTCTTCTCTTACAGGTAACGATGTCTGACCGGGCGGCCGCCGACCGAGCCTGTAAAGACCCCAATCCCATCATTGATGGGAGGAAAGCTAACGTTAACCTCGCCTATCTGGGAGCCAAACCACGCAACCTCCAGAGTGGTAAGACACCCCCCCCCCAAGTCCTACTTCTTATTGATCTAATCTGACCTCCGACCATCAAGTCTCCTCCAAACCTAACACAAAGTCTCCAAATGCCACCCATGGAACGTCTGCCTCCAGCTGTTCTTATGGAGTACAGAGTCTGGAAGGCATTGTTTGTGAGGGTGTCCATCTTCTCCTCTGAGTCATGTTACTACCTCACTTGAGTACAAATATTCCATATGACTTGTATTTGTCCTGAGATCGCGTCCCCAGAGGTGCCCATTTCAAGTATCTCTAAAGCCAAGTTTATTTTATTTTATTTTGGGTAGAGTGGGAAAGGGTCGGGACTCCTGGCAATGGCTGTCTTGGATGGTTGGAGTTAGGAACTTCACCACCAGTGTTTTTTAAGAAGTCAACAGGGGAAATTATGACCATCCACCAATAATAAGCCACCGGGTGAGTCCATGACCTTCCCCCTCACAATAAGAAGCCAGCATGTGACTCCATAACCATCTCCCTCATAATAAGCCACCGGGTAAGTCCATGACCATCCACCAATAATAAGCCACCGGGTGAGTCCATGACCATCCACCAATAATAAGCCAGTGGGTGAGTCCATGACCATCCACCAATAATAAGCCACCGGGTGAGTCCATGACCTTCCCCCTCACAATAAGAAGCCAGCATGTGACTCCATAACCATCTCCCTCATAATAAGCCACCGGGTGAGTCCATGACCATCCACCAATAATAAGCCAGTGGGTGAGTCCATGACCATCCACCAATAAGAAGCCAGTGGGTGAGTCCATGACCATCCACCAATAATAAGCCAGTGGATGAGTCCATGACCATCCACCAATAATAAGCCACCGGTTGAGTCCATGACCATCCACCAATAATACGCCACCGGTTGAGTCCATGACCATCCACCAATAATACGCCACCGGGTGTGTCCATGACCATCTACTTATAATAATAAGCCACTGGGTGAGTCCATAACCATCCATAAAAGAAGCCACTGGTTGAATCCATGAGCCTCCACCCATAATGGGGAGAAGACTGATTTGGCCTTTTCATATCTGTTGCTGTTATTCCGCCATCTTGTTCTGTAGCTCCGGGTAACATCATATTATTTTTCTTGGTTTTGCAGGTTTCACGATCGGAGTTCAACAATTACAACAATTACACCCGGCCTTCATCCAGCGACCCCTCGGGTGAGTCTTGTTTCTTTTTTAAAGAGCTCCGCCCACAACAAAGTCCTCTATGTAGTGTCTAATGGCTGAGCTATATGGAACATGTGTGGGAGGGCTGGTGGTGTCCACCCCGAGG
>NW_017306742.1:974537-975177 GCF_000935625.1 Nanorana parkeri
GGGGGGGGGGGGGGGGGGGGGGGGTCAGTGAGGGATGTGTTGTGTCTGCGCCCCTTTCCCCTCCGCTGCATTGTCATGTATGTCTCATGAAGCACACAAAGGAAAGCTCTCATTGGTTTGTATGTACAGACTCCACCCTTATTCTTAGTGACTCATAAAGCTGGGGGGAGGAGCCACACACAGCTCCTAACTTGTTGGAATGTTTCACATGTTCCCGACTGTCGGCATGAACGGGGTCACTCAGGCAGATGCCTCGGGCAGCGCACAAATGTCTTTTTTTATCACACGTGTTTCTGATACCGGGAACCATGTAGATGATACCGGGGGGCATCCCGAGGCCGGGTGACACCCCGCACGTGCTCGTGACGTCACCATCGCGCATGGCCAACCATCTGATTGATGCCTGCCGGCGGCCATCTTGGTGATGGACGCAGGCAGAGCGAGGAGGGGACGTGCACCCGCGGGATGAGGTATGCCGCCGGATCCCCTCCTCTCTCCTGAGGCTCTCGGTCCATGACTGATTGCCTGACTTTTTAGAGAGGGGTGACCCTAGAGAGGGGTGACCCCAAAATTACTATCAGTCATACTACCCCTGCAATGGTGACACCAGGGTGCAGGCCGCGACCCCCCCCCCCCCCCC
>NW_017306742.1:975418-976035 GCF_000935625.1 Nanorana parkeri
CCCCCGGGGGCAGGCCCCCCCCCCCCCCCCCCCCCCTAGTGACGCCATTGCATGTAACCATACCCATACCTTACCATTACACTCTCCCACAAAGTGACATGAATATAGCTCCGACATACACCGCAATGCTGTACAGAGAACACTGAATCAGTCTCGGCACCAGAGGTGCAGTTCTGATTGGTGAGGAGCCCAGGAACCCAACGCTGCAAAAAAAACCAACTGCACACTATAATGCGTATTTACACAGCAGTGAATGTGACTTTCACCGTACAATCACTGGTGGTGAATCAATCACTGTCACTTAAAGCCCATGCACCTGAAGGCTTCCCCAGCAGTGAATGACTGGTGAATGTCTGCTTCACTGTTTGATAAATACGTCACCCTCTGATGCATACGAAGGCGGTAAGGGGACCTGTGGCCACGGCGGATTTCAATTGCGTGCCGCGTCTCGGATGGGCCGTTGGACGACATCTTGGACAGATGTTTAGCTCTGGGTCCCTGACTCCCCTCCACCGCCGCCTATTGTCTGGCCCCCTTTTTCAACGGTTCATCTCTTTTTTTTCTCTCGCACGCTAGAACAGTCGGATAATTGGGCCCGGCAGCTGCTCTGGAAAAAG
>NW_017306742.1:976096-976687 GCF_000935625.1 Nanorana parkeri
CTCGACTGTAACCCCCTCCGCACTCTCGCTCTGGTAATCGGTGACTGGGGAACCCCCGAAGGGGCTCGTTCACCACATGTGCGCTGATCAACGCAAGGAAATGAGATTGTTCTCTGTGTGCGCTGGTCACGCCGTACAAGTGCGCTGTGTAAAAACGCAGCCCCGCACACAAAAAAAACGTGCGTCACCCGGATTGCGGTGCGTCACAGCGCGCTGTCGTGCGTTGAGTTGAATGCAATGACATTTTGTTACATTTCATTTATGAAAAAAGGAAAACGTGACACATTGTAGCAACATATGGCACCGCCCCCTGTGTGATGCAGAGCAACGCAGGCGCCTTATACCAGCCATGACGCGCATCCGCTGATGTGATCCGCCCCCAATGCGTTCTCCCTCATTCAACAGAATTTCCTGATTATAATTTTTTTAACGTATTCCTAAAATGTTGAAATTGAAAATGTTTCTTTTTTCCTGTTGCTTAAAGTGGACCTGTCACTAACCTTTATCAGTTCCTGAGCGGTCACGATCTTATCACTTCTTCGGAAAGTTCTGCCTTGTGTCAGCTCGGGCAGCCTCGTGTTTCAGGCACTG
>NW_017306742.1:976796-982091 GCF_000935625.1 Nanorana parkeri
GTATATCTATATAAGAATATGGGGACGTGTGTGTGTGGTGTGGGCCCCGGGGGTTGGGAATGCAGATAATAAAGTTGATGAACGAGTTGGCCGGGAAGGAATCTTTATTGTTTAAACAAACCGTATATCGCCATGTGATGAGCGAGCGACGCAAATCCTCCTTGTCCCATACGCCGTGTTTTATCACCCCGAGCCGGCACACGCGGATCCAAACCCATCTCTTCTCCAGGAGGAGTGCAAATACTGCGCTACGGCTGTGACTGCGCTACATCCTTCTCTCTCTGGATTGGCTCAGTGTTCTCTGTACAGCGCTGCGGTATATGTCAGAGCTATATAACTGTATAATAATAGTGTGACTGTGGGGGGGACTTTAGAATAGTGTGATTGTGGAAGGAGCTCCTGTCCTGTCTATGGGGGTCCCGGCATATACATTGGCGTTGGCCCTGTGCAGTGGAATGGGTCGGGGGGCGTTCTGTGTGGTGCAGAGAGGAGGAAGTGCTCTGAGTCTTCGCGGGCAGCTGTGAATTTATTTTTCGCACTTACAGTTTGTCTTTCATGTGAGACGTGTCGGGTCCCCTCACCAAAAGGCACTTCCTGCGCCTACGCTCCCTCCCCGGCTTCCTGTGTCATCTTCAGGGGTCTCGTTACACTATCCTCTGCGCTCGCCGCCATTCCTCTGCGCTCGCCGCCATTCCTCTGCGCTCGCCGCCTGCAGTAAATATTCAGCTTTTTTACAATCCTGAAGACGTGAAAAATTTACATTTTTGATATAACTCCGCTCTAGCGTCGGTGTGCGATGTGTACCGTTGGCTCGCTGTCTGTTCAGCTGCCCGGCGTCCCTGGTGAAGGGGCGGTTGTTATTTGACCAGAGAGACATATTGGATTGGAGCAAGGGTTATGGGAAAGGAGAGGGGGAGGTCATAATGATCCAGCAGCTTACCCCGCCATCAGGAAGACTTTGCAGCCCCCCACCCTCAAGAAAAATGAGAACTTCTCCTAATGTGGTGATGGCGTCTCCTCCTCGCCGTGTCCCCGGCCTGGGAAAGTGCAGCCGATAGTATCATGAAGGATGACGGCTCAGGCAGTAAAATCTGCTTGTTGGGGAATGTTGCTGAGCTGCAGATAGCTGGACGTGTGGGTGGAGATCCAAGAGTTCTGCATTGACCCCCCCTCCCCTCCCCCCCATCTTGCGGGAGGAGGCCACATGCTCACTGGCAGAGCCTGATGGGCCTTGTAGTTCACCAGCAGCTAGTGCCCCATTAAAGTT
Organism: Nanorana parkeri; assembly: GCF_000935625.1. Lineage (NCBI taxonomy): Eukaryota > Metazoa > Chordata > Amphibia > Anura > Dicroglossidae > Nanorana > Nanorana parkeri. The sequence goes on from NW_017306742.1 coordinate 978,064, forward strand.
CAACTTCAGCATAAACTTCTTTTATTCTTCTCTTTGGACGCAGAAGGAAAATGTCAGAGGACTCTATCTGGGCTTTTATTTGTCTGCCCCTGCTGGGGAGACTTGCCCTCACTTCCTGTCTAGGCGAAGGGGAAAGACTTGGAAATACCAATTCTGGCTCATCAATAAGAGTTCCCTTAGGCCCGGGCTCCGATTGGCAGACTGGAGGCATCCGACGTGTTTCCACAAGTACCCCTTTGTTGCCCACAGCTTGTTGCGATTGGAGCATTTGGTGGTCGTATCATTGAAATTGGCCCATTTGATTGCCACAAATTTTCACAATTGCCTGCTGGTTACCCGCGGTTTACCAAAAGTTGGCCCATTGGTTGCCCATGTTTTGTTGTCTTTGGCCCATTGGTTGCCCTTGTATTTCTTGGATTTAGTCCATTGGTTGCCCGGATAGTGTTGCAATTGGTCCATTTTGTTGCGCACTGTATTGGTGCCTTTGGCCCATTTGTTGCCCATGTATTTCCCTGCTTTAGGCCATTGGTTGCCCATGTATTTCTCTGATTTTAGCCCATTGGTTGCCCATGTATTTCCCTGCTTTAGGCCATTGGTTGCCCATGTATTTCCCTGCTTTAGGCCCATTTGTTGCCCATAGTGTTGCGATTGGTCCCTTTTGTTGCGCACTGTATTGGTGCTTTTGGCTCATTGGTTGCCCATGTATTTCCCTGCTTTAGGGCATTGGTGGCCCATATAGCTTTGAGACTTGCCCTTTTGTTGCCCATGTATTTGTGCGATTGGCCCATTTGTTCATCACCTTGGTTATTGACCGTATATCTTGGTTGGTTGGTTACGTAGTGTCGCCAATGTCCTGCTGGTCATCCACACATTGACATGTTTGCCATTGTGCCCCAATTATTGCCCTTTGTCCGTTAGCTGCCCACATAGTGTTGCCATTGGCCCATTGCTGGCTTATGAAGTATCATCGTTAACCTGTTGGTTGCCCTTCTATTGTCGCATTTTGCCAGTGCACCTCAATGATTGCCATTGGGCTTATTGGTTTCCCACCTAATCTGTCCGCTGCCCCATTGGTCGGTTGCTTACTTAGTGTCACCATTGACCTTGGTTGCCCATGTGTATTCCTGTTTGCCTTCTAAACTCCTCGTCCATCAAGCTCTCTATCTGCTGCTCACATTCTATACAAAGCCCCCAGTGGCTGAAACATGATAGATGTGAGAGCTCTTTTCTTTTTATTTAAGCTTTTTGCATATAGGCCAATAATAGAAATCCATATGGGGCAACTGAGCACATCGCCCCGCCTCCCCCCAGGCCAGGGAGATGCTGTGTTTTCCCTTTACGTGTGTTTGGCATGCTACCGGGCCGGCCTGTGGGCACTCCAGAGCTTGACAGAGCTCTGTACAGTACTAATACTATTTATTTTGTTTGATATTTATATATACATACATCTTTTTATTATTATCATTATTATTTTTTTATTAACGCTGGGTCAGTCCCACTCAGACCTGACATCTCACCGTGTTATGGATGCTGGAGAGTTGATGGTCCCCCCCCCATCCCCGCAGGAGTTTAGGATAGGGAGGAGTCGGGACACAAAGGTGGGGGCGGGGCCATCCAACCCTTCCAAGTGGGAATTACAGCGGGGAGAGTTCATTGGTGGAGCATCCAAAATGCAGTATAGGAGGGGCAGGGGCTGGCTTGGCTCATCATGCCTCACCTGTAAATAAAATCACATTTGGGTGCAATAACCATTAAAATAGTTTTTTGGGGGTTTTTATTTTTACCAATTTAGAACCTATTTTAGCTGATTATTGACAGACGGCGGGGCTGCTGGCACTTGACCCATACATAGTCTGCTTTTCCTGTGTAAGAGTTTTTATTCTGGAGGTTCTGATTATCCCGTACAGGTTAAAAAAGTATCCTTAGCATTTATTAATTTTTATTTTTTTAACTAATATGTATTATTTTATTTATTATATATTTGTGGGGTTTTGAGCGATTTTTAGAGTTCTCTGTGATCCCGCTCGGGGAGCTTCACCCCCTCTATTTGCCCCGATCACTAAGCAGAAAGTTTTAGAATGTTCAGTCACTGGAAAAGGGCAGATCTTCCCATGGGCACACTGGAGGATTCCCCTACATTGGAGAGGTCTCCTATCACTTCCTGTTTGTTTTTTGGGGGACAGGAAGTAATGTTAAAGGAGAACTATGGGGTCAGGGCGTTGGGGTCAGCTGTGCCCGCCCCCTCCCCTGTCCGTTCTGCCAGTCAGCGCTGGAGGATCGGACAGGGGAGGGGGGAATCCCTGCAGTGAGCCGTAAGTGACAGTCACCACTCTCTGCAGGGACAGGATCGAGAAGTGAGCGAGCGTCGGTATGTGTTCTCTCACTTCCCGATCTACTGAGCCGACCTGTGACAGTCTCATTGTCACACGTCGGCTCGAACTATGAGGTGAGTGAAAATAGCTCGCCACATAATTCTCCTTTTTTAAATCTCCTCAATTGGATATCGCACACAAAGTAACGACATGCGCAGAGACAAGAACAGAGTGTAGACTGGAGATATCATTTTATGGCACGACACTATTACAATTCTAATTTATTCTGTCACCAGGGCTACAATCATTTTACCATTTGATATTTAATAAATAAAGAATAATCTATTAAATACATTCATAAAAATCTTTACATGTATTAAAAATATATCATAATTTATAAATGAATACACTTATGAATAGATAATGCCTTTTATTAATATGAATGATAATATATATAATGCCTTTTATTAATTTAAATATAATTTAATACATTTAGTATCCATTATAATATATAAATGCACTTATTGTTCTAAATGATATATAAAGTTAGATTGTAAGCCCTCAGGGGCAGGGCCCTCCTTACCATCTTGTCTTGACTTGTATTGTGATTGTAACGTCTTCCTTATATTGTACAGCGCTGCACAAACTGTGGGCGCTATATAAATCCTGCATAATAATAATGTATTTCAACAAATCCTTTTTTTTTTTCTGCTTTTAATGGAATATATTTTAAGTTGCTTACTTTTTTAAACATTTTTTAAAATTTTATTTCCCCCCCCCAACAGGCTAACGCCGCAGTACATCTACCCGCAAGCTCTCCTCCAACCCAGCGTGGTCATCCCGACTCCAATCCAGTCCCTGACTTCTCCGTACATCGAGTACAATGCTGCTACCCAAGGCTACACACATTACACCACCGCTGCCTACGAACAGTATCCCTACGCAGCGTCGCCCGCCGCCGGTTACGTCGGCTACGGCTACGCCGGCTCTGTCCAGCAACCCATGTCTGCCACGGCCGCCGGAGCTCCTCCTACCGCGTACATCCAGTACCAGCCGACACAGCTTCAACCCGACCGGATGCAGTGAGATGGGAACACTAAAGTTTAGTCAAATTCTTGATCGTGCTTTTTTTTTTTTTATTGACCGTGAAAGGAGACGGCGGCTTCTGCGCAGCAAAAACAACAAAAAACATTAAAAAATAAATAAATCTTATTAGCACACGAAAAACGCAGAAGAATCACAAGCTGTGCCCACGATTTTCAGTTGCATTAGGAGTAAAAGTTGGAAGTTTATTGTTTCAAAAACTTTTTGGGCATCCTGAGAAGAATGTATATACAAGACGAAGGCGTTGATGAATTTTTTTTTTTTGTCTCTGTAACTTAAAAATAGGAACGTGTCTCAAATGAAGATCACTTATTAAATAGCAAAAAAAAAACAAAGTTTCTTCTATGGACTATGTCTAAAAACTAAAAATACTCAGTGATGCCTTATAGAAGTAACTGTTTTTGAATATTTATTGCATTTTTTTTTTTGTTCACCTGAGCTGTGAATCGCTATATGAAGGGTGGACGACCTCGCCGCCTTGTTAACTTTTTGTTTTTTTTTTTCTTTTTGCTAAATTATTTTTCTTTTTTTGTTTTTCAATACTTGCTGGCTATTTTCAATATGCAAATGGAGGAGTTTTTGGACTCAAAAGTTCTCAAAGCTCTTTTGGCA
>NW_017306742.1:982144-993717 GCF_000935625.1 Nanorana parkeri
AAATATATTATTTGACAAATAATTCCCGATCAGAAAGTTTTTCCATTATTTTTTTTTGTTGGCAATGGAAAGGGATATTTTTGAAAGCCGGCCGGTGATGATTTTCTCGCTTCAACACAAGACGAGGACTGTTATTTGTAGGAAGGACGGCAGCGTTGTCAGAGGTCACACACACACACACAAAAAAAAGACTATTTTCACCGGATTGAATTGTTTCGGTCATTTGATGGACGGCACACATGGTAAAACGGCACAAAGATGGCGGACCGGTTTGGTTTCCCCGATGGGGGTGTACAGGTCACGATGCTGCTGTAGTGAACTAACTTAAGCAAATTTTTTTGATACGTGACCCAATTTGAATATTTTATATCTCTCCCTCTGTTTTTGGCCCTGGCCACAAAAAATAAAGTTCTTCCTGTTTTTGTTCAGCGCTGTGGAGGCAACAATTGGAACCAGTATTGCGTAACTCCAGCCTACACATAGGAGTAATGGTGCCAAGAAGGCCTTCCCATCACTTGGTATGTTCACTCGGCCTTCCATTTTCCTGCACTGAACTGGGGCTCTGGCTTGGATTTAATTTCAGCCAAATAGTGGGTACGGGGGGCCAACGAAAGGGGAGGAGTAATGTTCACCAGGAATTTTAATAAGTTGACTTTTTGGTGGGTTTTGGGACAACCTGGTGATGCCAAACTGATATATTACGGAGCATCCCCTACCCCGGAGTACATCAAAATGTTCATTTTCTTTGGCCTATGTGGTGATTGGTTCATCTGCTCCTTGTCTCTGGGGGTCTACTATGGAAATGTAAAAAAGTGTGAGGTTGCCCCCCCCCCCCTTTTGTGGGTGGAGCTTTCTTCGTCAAGGTGGCCATTTCTGAACGGCTTTCTAACTATGCAACTGAATCCTCCTGAGTCTTGTCCAGTTTACAACTTTTTGAGGATATATATTTTTGTTTTTTTTCTCCTATGTGCTTGATTTCTGAGTCGGTATCTCTGGTGGCTTTCAGGTCAATGTCATCACCACGGAGCTTTTTCTGGATCTCCCGCTTTAAGACGCGTTCAGATCCCTTGGGAATATTTTTGCGATTTTTGTCTATTTTTCTGTGGGAGAACATCGGGTCACTCCATTGAAATTTGAATTCAGGTTTTATATCCCAGAGCACAAAAAAAAAAGTTTCTTGCCATGCAATGGATAAACCATGTATATATTTTTTTTCCACATCGTTTTAAACACTGGAGGTCACTCGGCTTTGGCAATGTGAAGTTGGGTAGACTGATGGCACCTCTAGAGTCCTCCTGGAGATGTTTGGAGCCAGTAGGTGACTTGGATTACTAGAAAGTATGTCTGTCTTTTTTTTTTATATCTCGGAATTGGGGTGGAGGGTACAATGTATAATGATGGGCCTCAGAGTAGCCAATCAAAAGGCAATAGTGGTCTGTAACCCAATAAGGGCCATCAGATGAAAATGTAAAGTGGCCAGTGATCATGTGAAGGCAATCTAGCAGGTTGGCTTAGGTACTGTGCATCACAAGCTGTATATGGACTACTAAAGTGGTCCTTCTGGGCTCCTTACTCTTCCACGTCTGTGTCCTGGTTCCTTCCGCTCCCTCTGCCCCCCCTCTAGGCACTAAATTGGTCTAGTAGTGAAACCCACTTGTACTGAACATGTGGTGTATGGCCTTCTGATGCAGGGGTACTTGTCTGGACCTGACCAAGCCGTCAAGGGTATCTAGGTCACAATGATGAGAGAGATTTGTAGCAGCTTCAGAATACCATGGCCTATAATGTGACCACATTCAGCTGCCTCAAAGTCTATTTCTGATTGGCTGCTGTAGGCTACTGCCAGTCTTTGCTAGTTAGACACCAAAAGCTGTCTATTGCAAAGGAAGGTCTGGTGGCTGTCAAGCCCCCAAATCAACTGGCCACAACTTTTTGTTTCTTGATCCGAACCCAATGGGACACGGGAGACCGATTTTAGAAATGGTCTTTTACTCCATCTGGCCGCTAGAAACCGAAATTTGGTTGACACGGGCTTACTAGTCTGGGTGATCTCATCCAATGTGCAACTGTGGTGGCTGGTTTGTGGTTGGAGCCATCGGTTGGCTGGGAAGGGGGGCGGTCACTGAACCAGTCAACCACATGCCATAGGGCAACTATGAGACAGGGCAGTCCATTAAGGTGGGATGGCTCCCTAGTATGTCTGTGGGCCTTATTCAATCTGCTGTTAGGCCTGGATCAGGCCCTCATCTATGTAGACTCTGTAGTCCTGAGGAGTCTAAGCTTCTTTCTGTCTCTAAAGCAGGTTAGGTAAGGAGAGTCTGAAGGGTTACTGGAGAAGAACAGGCAGTACTACTTCCAGGCCCTTCCTGTTTAATGACCAAGAAGGTCATGAATGAGGCCATAGGCACCAGAGGACTGTGACAACCAAGATGGCTTGGACTGGATCAGTCAACCATGACAGCCCTGAGTGCACAAGTTAAATAAAATTGTCCTATCCTTTTGTGTTCTTCCTTTATACATGTAAGCTTGGGCAAGCCAACAGGGCATTTTTATGTGAAGGCGACAGATGCCCCCAGGAAGTCAGACGCCGCCTAAATGTCTGATTTGGTATGGCAAGCTTTCACCGAGACTGGTCCACATCAAAATGTCAGGCAGTCTTATACAACCAATGGCGATTGTTGCTAGTCTTGGACAACTTGGTGGCCACCAGCACTCTACAGCGCTTTCACTGGGCCTATGACTTGTAGACTGCACAACGCATTCATTTACCCCCGGGATTACCTCGGGGCAGCCATGCTGGGTGACCCATTGCCCCCCTGCCTTTTAAACGCGCTCCAGTCTAGTCTTCCTTTTGACATATTCATTAATGTTTAACACGAACCATTTTTTTTTTTATACTTCCTGTAAAGTCATTTTGTTCTCAAACTATGACTTGGAAAAAAAAAGATGTATTATGAAAAGTTACAAAAAATAAAGTTAATTTACTTGAATTGTGAAGTTTGTGTCGCTGTTTGGAGGTTCTAGTTGTTCTGTGTGTGTGCGCATGCTATGCAAGGAAGCAGTCTGCTGGGCAACAGTCCCAGGAAGCCAATACGTATGAATGTTGTTCCCGTCCTTCTGATTGCCTTGCAGACATAACAGGAAGTGAGAGAGATCCTCCCATTACACCGTTACCACTGGGACCCATTGGACCAATTTGTTCCTCTGAAGACTCAAAATTTGGGATTTTCTTCCCTTTCGCTCCCACTGATAATAGTCACCGGGACAAACTGAGAGACTGGCTCTCCCTAATGATGACGCAGACGGCAACAGCCACCTGGCAGAGGTTCTAACTCTTCTCTAATCCATTGACAACTAAACAAAAAGTGGTCTTGGACACATTTTAGAGCCCATTTATTAGAAAGGTCAGAACCTTTTTTGGGGGGTTTTTGTTTCGGTCTGTCCCTAAGGGGGATGGGCTGTAAAGAATATCTTGTAACTAAATACAGTGATGTTAAAGGGTCAGTTCACTTAAAGCCCAACGCCCGGTACAGTGCAAAGTTTTAACCTGGGTAAGGTTATTGAGCCCAGACCCATATCTAAACCCAAAACATTTTTCCCTTCATTTAGGATCGAGTAGAAAAGGATTCAAACCCCCAGTCAGAGTTCTAGTTTTGGTCATCTGTGTTCTGTTGGGGAGATTTTGCTTCACTCCCGGCCTTGTAGACACAACAGGAATTGAGAGGAACTTCTCTCCGTAAGGACACTGTTCTCGCCAGGACAAGAGCACTTATTGGAGGATTTCCCCTCTCTTCCTGTTCTAATCCCAGCGACGGTGAAGAGTAAATCTCCCGATAGAGGACATGGATAAAACTTGACCGGGGTTCTAATCCTTTACCACTCCAGCTAAAACTAAACAAATGGGTGGATAGTGTTCATACTGCTATGTCCCTGTTACCTTCTCTCTATGGTGGACCATGGCAGCAAGAATGAATGCTTATCAGGACCATTTATCTTTTTCAGGGCCCGTTCACACTTTAGAGATCCGTTGCAGAGCATTAGGGGCAGACCATTCATAATGAACCACAATGTTTGTGTGTTGGGGTGCCATTGACAATGCATGGAACCCCAACGCACTGCACATAGAGCAGGTCAGTCACCATGCTTTGCGGCAACACACCACAATGCACAAGTGTGAACGGGCCTCAATGAAGGACCAACTGCGGGGAAGGGGCGGAGCAATTGGAGAATGGATTGATTATGGATGAGCAATTTTCATATTCATGGCACCATCCAAGTAGGTCTATATAGATCCTTACCTGTTCCATGAAGCAGTCACTGGAGACTGAGCAGAGATGCTGGAACTCATTGGATGGTGTTTGGAATACTGCTTTTTTTAAATACACCTTTAATTTAATACACCACTACATTGATTTATACCTACCCCCCCATCTTCCAATGGGGACACCTAAGAAGGTAAGTCCCCTAACTTCAGAGAGGTGTCCTCTTACTTCCTGTCGTGTCTTTGGGACAGGGAGTAAAGGAAAAATGTCTCCAATGGGACAAAGACAACAATTGGAACCTGACCGGGGTCTCCAACAAAAAGGGGAGTTCTGGCTTCAGATGTGGTGAAATCTCTATGGGATCCGCCATTGCTGACCTTCGTCCAACAATGTTGCCTGGCTGTATCTTACCTCCATGCTTTGAGTCAATGACCTGGGAAGAGGGCAGTGAAGTCAGAACGTTTTGTCCTCTCCTATTCAATGTTTAATTGCCAATTGTTTTTCTAGTTTTGGATAGAATAGGGAATAATAAAACCCAGGCTAGTTTATCATTTGATGTCATGTACCATTGGGGAAATTTCCCTTCACTTCCTGTCCGAAAGATCCAATAGTCAAAGGAAATCTCCCAAAGTAAGGAGTATTCCCCTCTTAGACAGCTGTCCCGGGAACAAGTGACCAATAGGAAGACCGTCACTGGTTTTGGGGACTGCTCTAAAATGTTTGCTTTCCCCTTCATTTCTTACCCTGTGTTGATGGTCACCACTACAAATAAACCATTAAAAACTTGACAGAGGGTCTAGCCCAGAGACAGGAAAATGCAACACTCCATCTGCTTTAGACCGATCAAGTCCCATGAAGCACTGCAAGACTGACAGCTACAGGTATGACTCCCAGAGGCTTGGTGTGTCTGTGAAGGTTCTCATTCATCCAGGTCATGGTGTATCTGTAAACAAATATGTCAAGGCAACTGGACTCGCTGTGTTTTTTTGGAAGACCTTTCACTGGTCATCCAATCAGCTTTCTCAATTCTGAAGCTGGTTGGATGAGCAGTGAAACGTCTTCAAGAAAAATACAACAATTCCAGTTGCCTTGACTTATTTTTTTTTTACAGAGAGAGGCTTGGTGGAATTGGTAGTTTCAGCACAGTGGTGTGCCTACCCTCTGGCCTATTTCACGTTTCCCATTCTATCCGAATTGAAAATAAATGTCAAGTTTCATGTAGAAATACTCTTCAGGCTGCTGAGCTCCACCCTGCTTGTGGAAGCATGATGGACATTCCACATCTCTGGGAGCGTCTGATGCCGACGTTCCCTGCTGCGCTCTATGGTTTTGTTAGCTGACGGTATGGCACAGAACTGATGTAAGGGGTCGATGGTTGAAACCAAAGAGCGCAGTGGCAGAGACCCGGCATCCCACACTCCCAGAAGTGTGCCGCTGGCTGAAGAACTCTGAGCAAGCCTAGATCTTCAACACAGTGGAGATCAGCGGTGTGGACATCAGCACAGGTGAGTATTCTGTTTTATTACCATGTCCGGCGAGCTGCATTTTCCAGCGCGCTACCACATGTACATGGTGTCTTGTCATACACGTGCTGTTGTCAGGGCCGCCTTTATTATTGATTGGACTCTGGGCAAACATTTTCTTGGGCCCCGCGCCCGTCATGCAATTTGGAGATGTCAGAGGGAGGCATGACCCCGCGTGAGACGTCAAGGGGTCACACTACGCAGCGTACAGCAGAGGGTGGAACGACACTATGCAATGCAATGCCGAGTGCCGCATGTGTATCTTTTGCAGGCTCAAAGGGGCAGCTGCTTTGGGCCCCACAACAATGCAGATAGATGGACATGGTGTCAACAACACAAGCCCTAAATGTTTTCTTTGCAGTGCAGCTTTTTTTTTTCCATAGTTTTTCTTTTTTTTTTTTTAAACAGAGACAGGGTCCCTTATGGCTTGATCTGAAAAGCTTCCAGTCCCTCAACCTTGAGCAGCCGTAATGCCATTCTACCAGGGTACAGCCTACTTGGCAGCACTTCCAGAAACCATAAGGCATCTGCTGAACACCTTCCATTGGCTCCTAGGCTGGAGGAAGGTGGCAGAGATGCACAATTAGGACCTCTTGGACTAGCTGAACACCTTCCATTGGCTACAAGGCTACCAAGGGCTGGTTGAAGCAGGGTGGTGACACACAGAAACATTTCCTGGGCTTGCTGAACATGTTCCACTGGCTCCTAGGCTGCCAATGGATGGTTGAAGTAGGGTGGTTGAAGCAGAACCATTTCCTGGACTGGCTGAACACCTTCCATTGGCTCCTAGGCTACCAGGGCTGGTGGAAGTAGGGTGGTGATACGCAGAACCATTTCCTGGACTTGCTGAACACCTTCCATTGGCTCCTAGGCTACCAGGGCTGGTGGAAGTAGGGCGGTGACACGCAGAGCCATTTCCTGGACTTGCTGAACACCTTCCATTGGCTCCTAGGCTACCAGGGCTGGTTGAAGCAGGGCGGTGACATGCAGAACCATTTTCTGGGCTTGCTGAACATGTTCCACTGGCTCCTAGGCTGCCAATGGGTGGTTGAAGCAGGGCGGTGACACGCAGAACCATTTCCTGGACTTGCTGAACACCTTCCATTGGCTCCTAGGCTACCAAGACCTGGTGGAAGTAGGGTGGTGACATGCAGAACCATTTCCTGGACTTGCTGAACACCTTCCATTGGCTCCTAGGCTACCAGGGCTGGTGGAATGCTACACATCTTCGTGGGGTTAACAGCACCAAGAATGTCTCGGCTGTAACCGGTAATTGACAATGAGAACAATGTTGGGGAGGGAAGGAGTTCTTGTTGGTTAATAGATATGAATTTGAAAATGGGTTGACTCAAAAAAAAAAAAAAATGTTGCTGCATGTATATGACAGATCAGTGTAGCAATCGTGCTCGGGTTCTACGACATGTAACCACTTCCACGCCGCCATCAATCAAAGGGATTTGAACTGAAGACTCCAATCAAAAACACGACTCTTGGAGCTATCGCCTTCCTTCTGAAATAAAATATTCAAGCCGCTTTCACCGCACCACACCGCACCACACCGCTGAAATCAATGACACTCGTTTGTAGGACTCAAATGAAGATCCTTCAAATGACCAGCAGCTGTCTTTTTATTAATCGAGCACACTTTCCTAACCTAATTGGTGTGTCCCCCCCCCACCCCCATGCATCATCCATCATGCGTGGTCTTCTAAGAAATAAGAAGTACAAGCAGAAAGTTTGGCTTGTGGCTCGTTGATTTAGACAATAAATGGACAATGTCCATGCTTTTGGAGACGTGGGTTTGAATCCCGGTGGAGGCTTGAAGTTATCAGCATTGACGGCTCCATTGATTCTCAAGCAGCTGATGATCCAGTGCACATCAGTTAATGAAAGGAGGGGAATAACTCCATGAAGGAGAGCAGTGACTAACACAAAACACAACATTAGTAAGACTCTACAATCACATTCTATTTACTACATTTTAATACACTGCGTCTTGAAGTTCAACGCCCTAAATAAGAAGGAAAAGTCACACATTCCACTCACCTTTTTTTTTTGCATCATTTTAATTACTAAGTCCCCAGTTTCTCACTGTTGATCTTCAAGGGGCTGGCTGCTAAACCCCAAGCTAGAGCTTGTCTCTGGCGTAGGGGTTTAGCAGCCAGCCACCAGCTCAAATCCGGGTTCCTACACGTGAATAGGTGGGAACAAAATCATTACATTTAGTAAGTGGTGATCTATGGAGTGAGGATTTACAAGGGCCTGGTTGTTGGACGGCTGCACTATGGTGTAGGGGGTTTAACATGTGGCTGTAAGCCAGCTGAGTCTTTCAAGTCGCAGGTTCAAATCTTTGTTTTTCCTTTTGCGTTTCGAAGGAAATTTTACTCTTAACTAGGAGAATGAACACATGAGTTGTTGAGCAGAGGCAAGTAGCTCAGTGGATAAGAGCGTTGACCCAGGGCGCCATAGACCCAAGTTCAAATCCACACAAGTGCTGTAGACCCCCAAGGGCCAACCAATGAAAGTACTACAATCAAGTTCGAATCCATGAAAGTGCTGTAGACCCCCAAGGGCCAACCAATGAAAGTACTACAATCAAGTTCGAATCCATGAAAGTGCTGTAGACCCCCAAGGGCCAACCAATGAAAGTACTACAATCAAGTTCGAATCCATGAAAGTGCTGTAGACCCCCGAGTGCGATATTACAAGAGCGCTGTAGACCCCCGAGGGCGAGTACATGGAAGCACAGTAGACTCGAGCTCGAATTGCTGAGTGAAAGCTTGGAGGCCATGGACAACCCACCAGTCTGCTCCAGTCCCAGGCCCCCCACAGGCCTGTAACATGTGTGGCATCACAATAGAGTGTGGACTACCCCCTCTTCGGTCCATAGTCTGTGACATCACTGCAACATATATAAATACAAGGGGCTGTCTTACAGGGGCGGCCCATTCAAAATTTAGGGACTTAGGGTTTTTTTTTTTGGCTCACCCCAGATATATATATATATATATCCGAGTCACCTCCCAGGTGCTGTGCAGTATCTGAACCCCCTGCTGGTGGGACAGAGTAATGGGTCTGAAATAGTTCCCACTGCTCTGCCCCACCAGCAGGGGGCTCAGGTACCACACAGCACCCAGGAGGCTTTCCCTCTACAGCACTCTTGTGGTATTGCACTCAAGAGGGTCTAATGCACTTTCATGGAGTCACACACCCAGAGCCTACAGATTTGGAGTCTACAGCACTTGTGTGGATTTGAACTCACATCTCCAGCAGACCAGTCTGAGTCCTTACTCTCTGAGCTACCACCTCGGCTCAGGCAATGATGTGCTCGTTCTCATACTTCAGCTAGGAACCTGCTATAAAGAAACAGCAAGTCAATAAAGATCACCTAAGACTTGAACTAGCAGCTCTAACATCTCAATGGGATCATTAAACCTCAAAGCCAACTACTAGGCAGTTGGAGCTGCTCAATGTCAACAACCACCAAGCTACAAAGTCCACTTAAATATGTAGAAAGTAATTATCCTCATTTAAGGTGAGAGCGTCAACTGATCATACATCTGAACACCAACCATATACGATCCACAAAGGCCCCCAAGGGCAATCCATAAAATCGCTATAGAACCCCAATTGCGATACCAGAAAAACGCTGTAGACCATACGTCTCAACACCAACCATGTAAGTGTCCAATGACTGTGCTATGTAATATATTTCTCAGGACAATGGAAGAAAACATTGAACTGTAGCATATGGGGCACATAAAGTGTAATGTAAACCCAAAATGTATTTTTGGCCTCATGCCTCACTCCAGTCAGTTTTCTGAAGCAAATCATTTTTGGGGATCTGTTGCAACATTAGTTCCCTGCTCACCTGGAGATCCTGCCAGTAATACTTCAGTTGGCCATTGAAATACTTACAGGGTCCTATAGATAGGCAACCAACCAACCAACAAAATCAGCGTATGGGGGAGGCTGCTAATTGCATGGTGGCTGCTAAGCGTCCAGGTAAGAAACTTTCCAACAGATTCACCAAAATGATGTGCTTAACAATGTGAGGCATGGGGCCACTAAAAAATTGGTTTTAGGTTCACCCACCTTCTAAGCTCGGAGCTACCTCCTCCTCCTCCTCTCAGGCACAGATTTGTTTAGTTCCTATATTTCAAAAGAACAAAAAATGTACAAAAGAATAATGAAGCACCTCAAAGCTATGGAGCCCACAGCCAACTCTGATGGACCTCCAAGCAATCTCCACACAGCCTACTCTAATGGACCTCTAAACCATCATCACATAGCTTGAAGGTCCATCTGATTAGGCTATCTCCAAACAGCCCACTCTGATGGACCTCCAAGCCATCTGCCCCGCCCACTCCTCTGGGCTTCCAAGCCATCTCCACACAGCCCACTCCTCTGGGCCTCCAAGCCATCTGCACACAGCCCACTCCTCTGGGGCTCCAAGCCATCTGCACACAGCCCACTCCTCTGGGCCTCCAAGCCATCTCCACACAGCCCACTCCTCTGGGCCTCCAAGCCATCTGCACACAGCCCACTCCTCTGGGGCTCCAAGCCATCTGCACACAGCCCACTCCTCTGGGCCTCCAAGCCATCTCCACACAACCCACTCCTCTGGGCCTCCAAGCCATCTCCACACAACCCACTCATCTGGGCCTCCAAGCCATCTGCACACAGCCCACTCTTCTGGGGCTCCAAGCCATCTCCACACAACCCACTCCTCTGGGCCTCCAAGCCATCTCCCCACAGCCCACTCCTCTGGGTCTCCAAGCCATCTGCACACAGCCCAATCCTCTGGGCCTCCAACTTATCTCCACACAACCCTCTCCTCTGGGCCTCCAAGCCATCATAAAACACTGAAGCTGGCCATACACCTGGCAATTTGCAAATCCCAAAAAACATAACAAGAAACCTAGTGCCCGCGCGTTTGATCAGCCGTCAGAACGCGGTCCATTGTGAAGACAAAACATGGGCCACCCATCGCCAACTTCAATACAACGTACTGAAAGTTTGCATGGAAATGGCATAAAAAACGGGGACAATTCTGTCAAAAGCCTTTGGATCCTCTGCCGCATTCAACCGCAGCCTTGCGATCCTGGTCACCATGTAGCTGATCGGAATCGCCATTTTGTGTCTTTGATGGCTTTGCGATTTCGCTCTATCGGCATACAGTCAGGCATTTCCTCTCACTTCCTGTCCTGGTGACACCGGAACGGTGAGGTGCGCAGCAACGAATACCTCCGACCACGTGTTCTAATCTTTCCCAGCTCCAAACAAAATTGGCCGCCGTTTTGCCGCCTCACTCCAATGAATTTTTCAGCGAGCACATAAAGGGATTAAACGGTATTATTGTAACTGTTCTCGCAGGTCCGCTCTGAGCTCGGGGTAAGAAAATTAATTACGTGACTTTTTAAATAGTTTCCTCCTTCATCCCTGTAGCCCGCTGCCTCTCTCTCTCTCTCTCCGAACCATTTTTGGCATGGCCGGGACAATTAGGGCCCCGGCTGGGACGTTTTCCCATGTGAGGGGTTAACGCGGGATTTAAAGGGATGGAGGAATCCGAGCCTGGAACACGGAACTCGTAAACAGAGGCGCATTAAGTTGCCGGCTCACTAAGACCAGCTCGTATGTTCAGCCAGCGGAAAGGAAAGCGTTTACGGGAGTCGCCAATACGGGCAAAACTAAACAGAGATCGCGCGCCGGCTGACCTGTCACGGCTCTAAGCCGGCACACATATTAGACGGACTTATAGAGATTTCATTTTGTGGCTTTTACGTAG
>NW_017306742.1:994803-1001003 GCF_000935625.1 Nanorana parkeri
ATCAGCGGGAATAACGCATGAGGATGTATATATATGGTCATGACAAGAGTTGGGTATTTGTCTCTGCCGCCAGAACCTTACACAGGCCGAGACATTAGAAAGGGAGTTCGATACGCCAACCTGGTGCCAACACCCCCACAAACGATGCACCCGCGTCCCTCTTTATTTGTCCTGACCAGCGGGGGGGGGGGGCTCATGCAACAAAGACAGGATGATCATTTTGTTGTTCGGTTAGGCCATGCATGAGGACAGGGAGCGACCATAAACCATATCAACCATACCGAAAATTTTAGCAATTTTTTGCCGTAGTAGATTTTCCTCAATTTTGGGGAGTTAAAAGTTAACATTGCGGAAATAATAATAATTGTTAATAGTCAATGGAACGTGAGCAAATTAGAAGCACGATGAACAAAGCCGCGTACAGACAGAGGCTATGGGCGCCCACATGGTGTTCCCTGATTCCCGAGAGGGGTGGCTCAATACATGACACGGTGCAGTCAATGGTTTGCTCCTCCGCATGCCGAACTGATGAATTATTATCTCCCGCAGTGCCCTCTCCCTCCAACGTGACCCCCTCCCCCACCTTGTCCCACTTGGGTGAGCACTGGTATAAGGGTCAAATAATAATTAACTAGGATTGAAATGACCACCAGGTAAAACAGACCAAAATGCCGACAATTTCAGCCCAGTGGAGACTAAACCAGTGGAGACCCTCTCTGCCTAACTTTACCAATTTTTCCTGACCCCACCAGGGCAGTTTGATGAAACTCCATAGAAATGTGGAAACCCATCGAATCTCACAGAAATTATGAGATTTGTTATGAGAGGGGGGGGGGGTTGCTGAAGTTTAATCTGCTTAAATTTTGCTTTCCCGGGTCCCTCCCCCTTATCAACATGCTAATGATATTCTTATAGAAAACCTTTGCCAAAATACAAGCATCCTTCATTTTAGAGCCAGTGATGTCATCACTGGATCTCGGTGCTTCTCGGTGGCTGGTGGGAGGGGCCGGCAGGAGGCTGTATATTGCTTCCTGAAAACATCACAGCGCCCTGCCTCAGTAATACTCTGAAGAGCCCTCAGGAGTTATGCAAATATCAAGATGCCTTGATTGGGTGGGCGTCAGTCTGGAGGAGTGGGTGTTCCTAGGCAGGCTGCATTTGCATAGGTAACACCCACATGTGATGCTGATCCCTCCATGATTGAAAGAACTGAAATCCAATGAATGAAAGGGGCGGGGCCAGGGACAGGCAGGCTGGGGAGGAAATGACTACATGAAGCTGGGCGTTCTCCAGCCAGGAAATGAGGCGGGCTGTATCTGATTTGAAGCCGCTTCTAATGAGACGCTTGCTGTGAGACAGGTTTCTAGATGGTGGCAACAGTGGACCATGCTTGTATAATGTGGCTTCTTGTTGTCTCCATCAGAAGGCCATGTGACAGGATGACAACACCAATGCACAACTGGGAGATGCGGACAGAGCGTTGTCACTCTATAACAGGAAGTGCCTAAAGGGAAGACTTCATGGGATTATTTTGTTGAAGGTTGCAGGTTTAGAAAGAATAAAAATACTTCAGAAATAACATTAATATGGTAAAACTTATATGAGAATTGAGTTTACATCACGTTGGCCACATTCGAGGTTCTTCTGCAATAATAATAATAATCTTCTGCAACAGGTCACCCGGCTTGCCGGATTATAAGTAATATACAGAAGGTGTCACCAGCATAACAAGCAATGCTCCCTCCTATTCCATCTGGTAAGATCCGGGGCCAACAGGGATCCATGCTGGACTCCACTACAAAATCCATCCAGTTCTGCTGTTCCTCGGGGAACATTGATCTGGGATTAGGAGCTTCTTCTACATAAAGCATTTGTGAAGTCTCATTTACCGGGCCCTTAAATTGTGGCCGTCGACTCTGAGCCGTATCTCATCCCCATGAATCAATGAACCGAGGATCGTTCCTCCCACACAAAACATAAATTAAGCCTTTAATTCAGCTGCTCGGCCCGGCCATCGTGGTGTCCTGAGGAATGCAAGGGAGGACCGTAGGCCCTAAATCTCCTGAGATATGTAGGATGTCTTCCGCCTGTGCCTTCTGGTAAAAGGGCCCCCGCCCCAAAAATAGGAGCCAACTTTATGTCAAGGAGATACTGAGGGCCTTCAAGGATATCTTCATAAGTTTCCAAGTCTACTAAAGCCTAAGATGTTTGTCATGGCTCGGGGATTACAGGTGATGACCGGTCTCCCCGAGTGCCTGGCCATCACTCCTCCACCCATCAATTCACATAAATTACCACATGGCACAAATTGGAGTTTAACGGCCATGGCGGCCTTTTATGAACAAACATATAAATAACCGAGAACAAATCACATACAATAGGAATGGAGTCCAAGGTCCTCTGGAGGCACTTTACGTAAAATTCAGCATCTGCATAAACCTGAAAGATAGGCCCAAAGCCGCACAACGCCGACTCAGAGACAACTGCACAGTCAACCGCAGATAAAGCCATGAATAAACCACCGCTGGCCCTCAACCAATAACGGGCCCTGTACCCAGAGACAGGTCCTTACCCAGGTAAAACCTATAAGAATGGCCTCCAGCCAAAACAAGCCAACCCGGGCACACAACTACACGTTTAACCGCAGATATAGCCATGAAGAGAGCACCACTGGCCTTCAACCACACATAATAGGGGCACCATACCCAAAACTATAAGAATAGCCTCCAGCAGCACAAGGCCAACTCAGATACATTTGCATAATTAATCGCAGATATAGCCATGAATAAACCACCACTGGCCCTCAAACTTCAATAATAAGGGGCCCTGTACCCAAGACGGGTCCTTACCCAGCGAAAACCTATAAAAATGGCCTCCAGCCAAAACAAGCCAACATGGAGACAACTGCACAATCAACCGCAGATATAGCCATGAATAAACCACCACTGGCCCTCAACCACACATAATAGGGGCACCATACCCAAGACGGGTCCTTACTCAAGCTATAAGAATGATCTCCAGCTGCACAAGGCCAACTCAGAGACATTTGCATAAATAATCGCAGATATAGCCATGAATAAACCACCAACGGCCTTCAAACGTACATAATAAAGGGCCCTGTACCTAAGACGGGTCCTTACCCAGCTAAAAACTATAAGAATGGCCTCCAGCTAGAACAAGCCAACCCGGACACACAACTACACAAACAACCGCAGATATAGCCATGAATAAAGCACCTCTGGCCCTCAACCACACATAATAGGGGCACCATACCCAAGACGGGTCCTTACCCAAACTATAAGAATGACCTCCAGCTGCACAAGGCCAGCACAGAGACATTTGCATAATTAATCGCAGATATAGCCATGAATAAACCACCAACGGCCCTCAAACTTACATAATAAGGGGCCCTGTACGTAAGATGGGTCCTTACCCAGCTAGAACAAGCCAACCCGGAGACAACTGCACAATCAACCGCAGATCTAGCCATAAATAAACCACCACTGGCCCTCAAGCACACATACTGTAATAGGGGCACCATACCCAAGATGGGTCCTTACCCAGCTTTGGCTAGAAGAATGGCCTCCAGCTAGAAAACATGGAGACAACAGCACAATGAAATGCAGAAATAGCCATAACACAAACCTGACAGTCCTATTGAGGAATTCTCTGTGAGATAGGAAGCGCTCGGCCATGAAAAGCCGTCACCTTTCCTAATAGGACATCGATCGGCTCCTGCAGGATAATTATAGGGAGGGATCGGCTGATGAACGGACACCCCGAGGTGAGGTCATCCTACAGAGGAAACAATACAAAATGGATACAATGATTGAGTACAGTAAATAGTAACAATCTGAGCAACCAATGACAACGCTTCCATCAGTGACTGCTGAAATCTGATTGGCGGCTATGGATGCCCCCTAAACTTCTTCACTGCGTTCTACGCTAGATGTACCCAGGACAGGCCGGAGATAAACCGGTAACCCAGGACAGGCCGGAGATGAGCCGGTAACCCAGGACAGGCCGGAGATGAGCCGGTAACCCAGGACAGGCCGGAGATGAGACGGTAACCCAGGACAGGCCGGAGATGAGGCGGTAACCCAGGACAGGCCGGAGATGTGCCGGTAACCCAGGACAGGCCGGATATGAGCCGGTAACCCAGGACAAGCCGGAGATGAGTTGGTAACTCAGGACAGGCCAGAGATGAGCCGGAAACCCAGGACAAGCCGGAGAAGAGCCGGTAACCCAGGAAAGGCCGGAGATGAGCCGGTAACCCAGGAAAGGCCGGAGATGAGTTGGTAACTCAGGACAGGCCAGAGATGAGCCGGAAACCAAGGACAAGCCAGAGATGAGCACATGAGCCGGAAACTCAGGACAGGCCGGAGATGAGCCGGTAAACCAGGACAGGCCGGAGATGAGCCGGTAACTCAGGACAGGCCGGAGATGAATGCTGATTGTGCAATCTCTGTACCGTCTCCCTTACATGTTCCTTTGCCATACATACACTGCAGCAAAAAAGGGTGTCTAAACAGGAGGGAATCAAGTGAAAAGAGGCTGCAGAACCTCCCCCCAAGAAGCCTGAGTAGGTTATAAATAAATGAGAGATCACAGACGTAGATATGACAAAGTGACGGTTACTTGGCAGTACTTCCCCCGATGGTGACATACGTACACAAGCTGCTCTGACACAACCAGCCAGCAGAAAGTTAAGTGAAAGTTGCTGAGTAAGGGGCCCCGGCCCGGCTGCTGAGGAATCACTGTTCTATCTATGAGCCGCAGCGTATTATCTCCCCGTGCCCATCTGTCACGGCCCCTCCTAGCCGAAGAATTTGTGTTTTCCCATCTCGCTGTCGCTTGTTTCTTTTATAGGGCCCCTTTAGACGCATACAGTCCGTGTTGTGTGACGTCACATGCAGGGCCGGATTAAAAGCATCACGGGCCCGGTGATGCTGGTTGGCCGGAAGGAAAGCGGCGGAGTTGGCTCTCAAGGCGGCTGGTCACTCCTGGGGCCCCCTCGCCGATCAGAGAGCCGCTGGTGCCTCTGCTTGATTGGGTCCAGCCCGGCCCGCCCAGATTGCCATTGGGCATACCAAGGTGATCCGGGCTGGCTGGGCCTATTCTCAGTGGTGGGCCTGGAGCTGTCGCTCCAGTGGCCCCTATGTTCATCTGGCCCTGGTCACATGTGAACGTGCGCTGCATTCATTGGCAACGGGCTGCCAAGGGGCAACACACAGAACCGTGCACCGACACTGGTTGAGGGGACACAATAGTGTACTCATACGCATTTTGAAGCATGTCAACCCAACTGGGCCATAGATGCCCCCATGGGATGTGCACCCATTTAATGGCCCCCCAACGCACATCTACGTTCAAAACCAACAAACCTGAACCTCATAACACTGTAACATGCAACACAAAACGCACATTATTATTATACAGGATTTATATGCAGCGCCAACAGTGTGCGCAGCGCTATACAATACACATGATGTATATACCGAATTACAGCAAATCAAAGTGTGAATGACAAATACAACCCAGAAGAATGCAAAAGATCATCGTCATCATCAGATGATAAAGGAAAGGAGTCTGAAATGTACAGTGTTTAGGTGTATATATATACACACACACATATATATATATATACATACAGGTGAAACTCGAATAATTAGAATATTGTGCAAAAGTAATTGCAGTAAGTGCTGCAAAAGGGGCCCAAACCAAGTACTGAGTACATATGCATGCTTGTACTTTTCAGAGGTCCGATATTGTTCTATGTACAATCCTTGTTTTATTGATTGCATGTAATAATCTACTTTTTTGAGGTTGTGGATTTGGGGTTCTTGGGGTTTTCATGAGCTGTAAGCCATAATCATCACAATTATGACAAATCACGGCTTGAACTATCTTGCTTTGCATGTAATGCGTCTCTCTCATATATTAGTTTCACCGCATAAGTTGCATTAGTGAAATAAATGAACTTTGCACAATATTCTAATTATTTGAGTTTCACCTGTATATATATATATATAGTGCTGTACTTTAGGGGTAGAAGATGGATGGATGGAATTGGATTGAAGGATGGATGGATGGATAGATAGAATTGGATGAGTGGATGGATGTATAGACATGGATGGAGTTGGGTGGATGGAGTTGGGTGGATGGAGTTGGGTGGATGGAGTTGGGTGGATGGAGTTGGG
>NW_017306742.1:1003669-1008721 GCF_000935625.1 Nanorana parkeri
TGGATGGATAGAGGTGGATGGATAGAGGTGGATGGATAGAGGTGGATGGATAGAGGTGGATGGATAGAGGTGGATGGATGGAGTTGGATGGATGGAGTTGGATGGATGGAGTTGGATGGATGGAGTTGGATGGATGGAGGTGGATGGATTGGATTGAAGGATGGATGGATGGATGGAATTGGATGGATTGAAAGATGAATGGATGGATGGATAGAATTGGATGAGTGGATGGAATTGGATGAGTGGATGGAATTGGATGAGTGGATGGATGAGTTGGATGGATGTATAGACATGGATGGAGTTGGATGGATGAATGGAGTTGGATGGAGTTGGATGGCGTTGGATGGATGAGTGGATGGATGAGTTGAATGGATGGAGTTGGATGGATGGATAGAGGTGGATGGATGGAGTTGGATGGATGGAGGTGGATGGATGGAGTTGGATGGGTGGATGGATGAGTTGGATGGATGGAGTTGGGTGGATGGAGTTGGATGGATGAGTTAGATGGATGGATGGATGGAGATGGATGGATGTAGTTGGATGGATGGATGGAGTTGGATGGAGTTAGATGGATGGATAGAGGTGGATGGATAGAGGTGGATGGATGGAGTTGGATGGATGGAGGTGGATGGATGGATGGATGGGTGGAGAGACAAAGCTATAGCTATAGATAGACCTTTCTTACACCGAGCTCTCGGCATGGAGGATCACCTCCTGTACTATCTACAGACTGAGTGTCCCGGCCGGGAGACCTCCGATCCCCGGGGCCGATCCCTGCGTGGAATGCGGCAACATGGGAGACAATCTGGGCAGCACAATCGGTTCTGACTTTATAACAGACCCGCTGACCGGTGCAGAGGGCTGAATGTCACCATCTCTCTGGGAGGGGACGGAGAGATATTTGGCATTTTTTTAATCTCGGCGCTACAATCCTCACAGCTGGGTCACCATGAGTCACCGAGTTCACATCTCCGGGTGAGATCTGAGACGACGGAGCGCCGCCGGAGAGGCCTCATTCCGCCCATACTGCATCAGCAAGACGCCCTTTTCTCTATTAACAAACTGCAGGCGGCGCAGAAGACCCCAAAACAACGAGGAGCCCACCTACGTCTACACATTTTCCTGCCATCGCCGAGTAACCAGAGGTGGAAAATCCTCCGTTTCCTCCTCTCTCTGACTCGGCATGAAGGTCGCTGGTTGCTGTTGTCAACCTAGAACAATGCCGTGAATTATTCCTCCTACCCCAGTGGTCACATCGCTCTATTCAGCCACTGCAGCTCCAAACATCTCAGCCAATGTGAAGATCCCATTGTTGTCCATCAGTCAGACCTGACTGGTAGACTCACACTGGGAAGGAGCAGCAGCAGCAGGACAGAAATCTATCCGTGCAGCACAAATGCCAGGATTCAAATCGGCACCAATGGGCAAAGAAAAACTCAGAGACTAAATGGGTTCGGCAGGTCAGGTGGGTGCCAGGACAGGCAGCCCGGCACCCGGGAGGTGGAGGGTTAATGGGCTGACAAGCTCGCGGCGGTGGAAACAGTGAGCTCAACAATAAGAGCGCCGGCTGCCAGCGTATCCACGGCGCTTGTGGGGCACGGCAGTTCTGGTCCCCTGCCAGCCCCTCGTACAGCCCCGCCCCACACATACACATGTGCAATGAATCAGTCGTACTGTGGAACAGACGGGCCTGCGGGAGTCAAGCCTGTGGCTTTCAGAGTCTTGCAATGCATCATGGGGCTTGTAGTCGCACCACAGCTAGAGGACAGAGGTTGCCTACCCCTGGCCTAGTAAAATCTTCCATCTCCCTTGAGTTGGGTTTGTAAATCTTCAGATTACATACATCCAACGCGTTTCGGGGGAACGGACCCCCCGGCTCCTTCTTCAGGGCTTGGATAGGGATTTTCAATACAATCAGGAGAGACTGAAACTGAGGCTGGATCAAAGCTCTATAGAGTTGGCTGCCGTAATACCAATCTCTGACCAAGCCCTGAAGAAGGGGAGTCCTCCCCCTCCCCCCAAACGCGTTGGCTGTATATGACGTTCCGGACTAATAAAGATTTGAAGTGAGATGGAAGCTCGTGCTAACCACACCCCCCAGGTGACCGTTACCATAGCAGAAAGCGTTAGTGGTTGGCACATGTGACTCACTGTCTCACTGCCACTGTCTCATCAATTTATGAAATAAAAAATGCGTACTCGCAATGATATAAACAGTACAGGCGCTGGGTATTGCTGGATGGGACCAGCGGGGCAAATGGCAGCAAAGCGATAAAAAAAAACCTGTTCGTCCGCCTCAGCTCAGTGCGGTGACATCAGAAGCTCCGCCCTACGTACGTTACGTCAAAACACGTGACTTCATCAGGGGTCTGATGGGGTGTGATCCAGCAATACCCAGCGCCTGTACTGTTTATATCATTGCGAGTACGCATTTTTTATTTCATAAATTGCATTCTTATTGGACGTTACGCACTATGTCCTTGTCCTTTTTCTCTTCCCACCTGGATGTATACCGGTACCTGTGATCTGAGGAGACCTTATCGCCTTTCCTGTGCACGGGCTTCCCTCCCCCATTAAGAAGGGAAAAAGCTCATGTGACCCCCTAGCTCTGTGGGTCTACCTCCCCAGGTGACCACCCACTTGTTGTCACCACTCACCGGGTGGAGGTGAAGGTCGGCCTGCGTTGTGTGATTATCCTTGCCTGAGAGTTACATGCAGATTGGCTGCGAATCATCTGAAGGATTTATTTTGCACAATCCCCATTGTTTGCGTTTGTTTTTTCGGCGGGTTTGTGGCACGTCCGTACGATAACAGCCGTACGGGCCGGTGTGCGCAAGCGCACACTGCCCGTTCGGCATTGCGGTCATCGGAAGCCCGCCCCTCAGGGAACTTCTACATGTTTAGAGGTGTCAACAACCTGGCATGAAAAGAGGACAAAAAAGTGAAGGCATCCTTGCTGTATAGCAAAGCACAGACTTAGAGCCTAGCAGCCATGAAAGTTATGTGGGCGGAGACTATCTGATTGGACCTTCTAAGCTGTAAACTTGTGGATGAGGCAGAGCCAGAGGAAGGAACATCTACATGTTGGGAGACGCCAACAACCTGGCCTGAAAAGAGGACAAAAAAAAGTGTAAGGGCCATACACATTTACACCCAGTTTTTAGCAACCTGCTCAGCTCCTGGCAGCCAGTGGCGTCAGTGAGCTGGACGGTGCACCACCAGGACCCCAACATACCCCACCCCCGGAATATGATCACCAACCCTGGCTATATGGTGCTGTCCTGGTCACAGATGGGGGCTCAGACATCGCACAGCCCTCAGCTATCACATCCACGTTGCGGGGGGCTCATGCTGACTATGCTATGGTCATTACTCCAACACAGACCTCTGAGTGGCAAACAAAGTGCTTGACTTGTTGCATTAGAACCTGCAGCAAGACAGATAAGACCCCGCCTTTATTTCCCTGGCTGGAGGACGTCCAGCATCATCTAGCGCTTTCCTCCCCAGCCTGACTGTCCCCGGCCCCCGCCCCCTTTCATTCATTGGATTTCAGTTCTTCCACTCATAGAGACTCCTGTATATCTAATGACATCACTGCGTGTAATACAAGGCACGTGATGGCATTAGTATGTTAATGAGGGGGAAAGAGGGAGGAGCCAGAGAAGGTAAAACAACAGACTAAGCGTCAAGCACAGATACTACTTGCACTGCCGGGGGGGGGAGGGGGTGGAATTCTAATATGGAACAGCAAAGGCAAGTCAGAGGAGTTAACTATTTCCAGCAGGACGTGGAAGTAAATCTTAAAGAAGAAAGGACGCCGGCCCTTTAAGCGACCAAAACCGCGACACATTCCTCCGTGGGGGTTGCTACCCGGCGTTGTGACAACAGAGGGGATTGGCCGGGCGGGGGTTAAGCTAAGTCGCGGGTTTTTTTTTGTTCCCCGCCCTCAATATAAACTTTATCTGTACACAGGAACACTCAGGATGAGCGATGGCCTATAGAAGGGAGAGCTCGGCTGCCGTTACCTTCCCTCCCCAGAACAATGCGCCGGGCAAGCTGCGACTTGACTCTCGGCCTCCGCCGCAACGGCTGATCGTCTCCCCCGCCGCCTTCGCCTTTGTGTCCCCTTCCCGCACTTCAAAGCCGAGGGACGGCCGCCTGCCGGTGCAATAAACCTGTAATGCTTACCTTCAGCTTTAAAAAATCTGTGCTGTACCATATTTCCCTTGTAGTATTGCGAACGAGGGGCTGGGGAGGAAAGGGCTAGATGATGCTTGACATCCTCCAGGGAATTCCGCCATAGACATCTGCCGAGAACAAAAAATCTCAACCAAGAGAAGATCCCATTGTTCTCTATCAGTCAGACCTGACTGGTCGACTTGTACTGAGCTGCAGGAGAAAACGCTCCGCTCAGCACTGCCAATCTGGAACCTGCGTACAGAGTCAGCAAATACTGGCTGGTGCCTCCGGGTTACATACACAGCAACAAGCTGTGATCAGTCTGCTGCAGGCAGGAGGAAGCATTTCCCCAGTCTCCCCTACCCCAGTGCTCAGTCTGCTGCAGGCAAGGGGAAGCATTTCCTCAGTCTCCCCCCTCCCCCAGCGATCAGTCAGCTGCAGGCAGGGGGAAGCATTTCCTCAGTCACCCCTCCCCCAGTGATCAGTCTGCTGCATTGTAACATTGTAGCCAGTCACAAGGTGAGAAGCTGCAGCAGGGGCTGATCTGTGTCAGACATTTGTGCACACACACTGCACAGGCACCAGCAATTACATAACTGCATCATCTCTAAACCAGCATCTCAGTCCAGGAAGTAGATGGTGACCCTGGATGAGGCCTGAACAAAGATGGCGCCGTTCTTCTGGAGAGAGAAGCAGATGAAGGCATTGTCAGGGGGAGTCCTGTGATCTTAGTGAGAGGTCATGAACATCTGGAAGTATGGACAGTTATGTCCGCCTTAAAGGAGAACTCCGCCCAGGATAAAACCAGCACATGGCCCCTCGGAGCCAGTACCTGCACAGGTTACTCATCCCTTTCCAGCAGCTGATGAGGGG
>NW_017306742.1:1009222-1014462 GCF_000935625.1 Nanorana parkeri
CCCCTCCACCACCTAAAGCCAAACTCTGCCTCTCGGGGACCCCCGCCCACCACCTAAAGCCAAACTCTGCCTCTCGGGGACCCCCTCCACCACCTAAAGCCAAACTCCAACTGTTTGAATTCACTTTGGATAGAGTGGAAAGGGGTTAGAACCTTGGTCAGGTTTTGATTGCCACCTGTGCCCTCTTTGCACAGATTTTACATCACTTCCTGTCAGGACAGGAAGTGAGCGGATAATCTCTTTCTTCTTGGGGTCACAGGCAAAAAAAAACACATTGTTTGGTAGAAGGGGGAAGGGATCAGACTTTTGGCAATGCTTTGACTGCTGTAGGCGCCTTCCTGTCCCGGTGACGCCCGCACCCCTTATTCCTTATACGGGCGTCATGGGGACAGGAAGTGACGGAGAGTCTGTCCAGTGATGTCAAAGCCAAAACAAAAAACCTGACAGCGGCATTAACCCTTCCTCGCTCTATTTAAAATAATTAACATTTGGGGATTCATCCGTATTAGCTTAATAAGGTGCGGATGGGCGGAGCTTAGAATCCAGATGGGGGTACCCCCTGTATTCTAAGCTCCGCCCATCAGCGGCAATCTCCAAGCCATAGCGCATTGCTACGTTCCTCCATAGATCTCCCGCATGACTGGGGAGTT
The DNA here is from genome assembly GCF_000935625.1 of Nanorana parkeri. NCBI lineage: Eukaryota > Metazoa > Chordata > Amphibia > Anura > Dicroglossidae > Nanorana > Nanorana parkeri. The sequence continues at coordinate 1,009,873 of NW_017306742.1, forward strand.
GGGCGCCTTTGTTCGAGGGGCGCCCGAAATCACCCGCCAGTTATCGGCTGGGCGTAAAATATTAAAAGTGGGCGGAGTCAGATTTTAAGGGACGCCTCATTCTGCAGCAGAGAAGCTCAGATTGAAGGAAAGGTCCTCCAGTGACACGGACGGATGAGAGAGCTGGATATGGTGACAGATAAGCCGCAGCGTCCCTGGAAGGAATGGATCAGGCGTGCGGACCCTGGAGGGGGGAGGGGAAGGTGACAGATGATCAATCCTCCGCCCTCGGATGGGATTATCCCGCCGCCGAGACAAAACCAAATAATAGGGTGAGAGGGTTATTAAGGAATGCGCGGCCTCCCAAGTGTACCTGTCATACTGTCAGCGTATTGTAGGGGGGCGGAGACTTCGGCTGGTCCATGCATTAGGCGCGGGGGGGGAGCTGCGGCAGCGACGGCGATCGTCCCTAGGGAAGGGAGACAGTAAGGGGTTAAGTGTCCAGTTGTTGGTGGGTCTCCTTCTCTCCGGTGTAAGGGGTTCTTACCTGACGATTCATCGTGCTGGGATGTAAGTCTGACGCCTCGAGGGGCGGAGCTCTGAATCCATTCCTCCAATCAGGGGAGACCTGATATTTGAAACATTTCAGAGGGGTCATCAGAAGGTACAATGAGCAAGACACGATCTGTAATATCATATTATTATTATACAGGGAGCCCCGCCCACAATTCTCCATTCCTGACCAATAGATGCATGACACACTGACACATGGAGCCAGAACAATGGCACACTGACCCCTGGAGCCAGAACAATGGCACCCTGACACATGGAGCCAGAACAATGGCACACTGACCCCTGGAGCCAGAACAATGGCACCCTGACACATGGAGCCAGAACAATGGCACACTGACCCCTGGAGCCAGAACAATGGCACCCTGACACATGGAGCCAGAACAATGGCACACTGACCCCTGGAGCCAGAACAATGGCACCCTGACACATGGAGCCAGAACAATGGCACACTGACCCCTGGAGCCAGAACAATGGCACCCTGACACATGGAGCCAGAACAATGGCACACTGACCCCTGGAGCCAGAACAATGGCACCCTGACACATGGAGCCAGAACAATGGCACACTGACCCCTGGAGCCAGAACAATGGCACCCTGACACATGGAGCCAGAACAATGGCACACTGACCCCTGGAGCCAGAACAATGGCACCCTGACACATGGAGCCAGAACAATGGCACACTGACCCCTGGAGCCAGAACAATGGCACCCTGACACATGGAGCCAGAACAATGGCACACTGACCCCTGGAGCCAGAACAATGGCACCCTGACACATGGAGCCAGAACAATGGCACACTGACCCCTGGAGCCAGAACAATGGCACCCTGACACATGGAGCCAGAACAATGGCACACTGACCCCTGGAGCCAGAACAATGGCACCCTGACACATGGAGCCAGAACAATGGCACACTGACCCCTGGAGCCAGAACAATGGCACCCTGACACATGGAGCCAGAACAATGGCACACTGACCCCTGGAGCCAGAACAATGGCACCCTGACACATGGAGCCAGAACAATGGCACACTGACCCCTGGAGCCAGAACAATGGCACCCTGACACATGGAGCCAGAACAATGGCACACTGACCCCTGGAGCCAGAACAATGGCACCCTGACACATGGAGCCAGAACAATGGCACACTGACCCCTGGAGCCAGAACAATGGCACCCTGACACATGGAGCCAGAACAATGGCACACTGACCCCTGGAGCCAGAACAATGGCACCCTGACACATGGAGCCAGAACAATGGCACACTGACCCCTGGAGCCAGAACAATGGCACCCTGACACATGGAGCCAGAACAATGGCACACTGACCCCTGGAGCCAGAACAATGGCACCCTGACACATGGAGCCAGAACAATGGCACACTGACCCCTGGAGCCAGAACAATGGCACCCTGACACATGGAGCCAGAACAATGGCACACTGACCCCTGGAGCCAGAACAATGGCACCCTGACACATGGAGCCAGAACAATGGCACACTGACCCCTGGAGCCAGAACAATGGCACCCTGACACATGGAGCCAGAACAATGGCACACTGACCCCTGGAGCCAGAACAATGGCACCCTGACACATGGAGCCAGAACAATGGCACACTGACCCCTGGAGCCAGAACAATGGCACCCTGACACATGGAGCCAGAACAATGGCACACTGACCCCTGGAGCCAGAACAATGGCACCCTGACACATGGAGCCAGAACAATGGCACACTGACCCCTGGAGCCAGAACAATGGCACACTGACACATGGAGCACCAGAACAATGACACACTAACACTTGGGGCACCAGAACAATGACACACTGACCTTGGGGCACCATAACAATGACACACTGACACTTGGGGCACCAGAACAATGACACACTGACACATGGAGCCAGAACAATGACACACTGACACATGGAGCCAGAACAATGACACACTGACACTTGGTGCACCAGAACAATGACACACTAACACTTGGGGCACCAGAACAATGACACACTGACACTCGGGGCACCATAACAATGACACACTGACACTTGGGACACCAGAACAATGACACACTGACACTTGGGGCACCAGAACAATGACACACTGACACTTGGGGCACCAGAACAATGACACACTAACACTTGGGGCACCAGAACAATGACACACTGACACTTGGGGCACCATAACAATGACACACTGACACTTGGGACACCAGAACAATGACACACTGACACTTGGAGCACCAGAACAATGACACACTGACACTTGGGGCACCAGAACAATGACACACTGACACTTGGAGCACCAGAACATCACCAAGTGTTAGTGTGTCATACATCACCAAGTGTTAGTGTGTCATACACTAACACTTGGGGCACCAGAACAATGACACACTGACACTCGGGGCACCATAACAATGACACACTGACACTTGGGACACCAGAACAATGACACACTGACACTTGGAGCACCAGAACAATGACACGCTGACACTTGGAGCACCAGAACAATGACACACTGACACCTGGGGGTTCAGAGCCCTTTCAGTTAAAGGGGTAACCGAGACACAAACCACTGCTAGGAAATCTCACCTCACACTCTGACGCCTACCCAAAACCCAACCCTGCAGAGCAGCCCTTCAAAAACAAAGCCCTCTAGACCTCTCTAGACCTTACATAAGAAGAAACCAAATGTTTGTTCTCTGACTTGCCGAGACAGAAAGCTCTCACTAAACAAAGGCGGAGCCTCTGTGGCTTTGTGTCCTTGATGGGGACAGGCGCAAATATTATTCCTCACTTTTACCTGGAGTGGAGTTCCCGGATATATTCGGCCTTGATGACTCTGCCAGCTAGACTGGGGCCACAGGTCAGCCCATCCTCCAATGAATCCCACCATGGAGAGGACACAACACCAGCAAGTGCAGAGATGTTCCAGGATGTCAGAAGATCCCCTCGGTGTGATGGCCTGCAGGTCACAATGCCTAGAAGGGCTCTTCATGGGCCTATTGTACCCCTGTTGGGGTCAGAAAGGAGACTTAAAGGCTCTTGTATTGAATGGTCGGTAGAAGAGTCCCATGGCCAACAACCAATGGTGGTGGATCCCTCACCCTACCGATCTTGATGGCATCTCCTTTATGAAAGTCAATGAAGGTCAATGCTTCTCCTCAAGTAGAAGGAGGCCTCGGCGTAGCAGATGGGACGTTTCAGAGCAATGTAGGTCTACGGCCCAAACCCAAATGCTGAAGGATTCCATAATCTCAGGTTCTGTGGACTTGGTAAGACATTTCATGGAAATTAGAATGAAACTCGGTCTACAGTGAATGTCCACCACAACTAGCCCAAAGTCTTCCTGAAGGGGCGCCGACCCAACTTTGCAAAGCCGGAGTGAGAATAAATTGTTGCGGGCAGATTTGGATGGTAAAAGTTCCTTAAACATTTATCCAACAACCCTTCAGGTCCCTTCACGTGTCCATCTATATCCTCCTCAGGGGTCAAGGACTTCAAGTTCATGACAGTCCAATAGACATGTAAGCGGCGGAAAAATCGCCTTTGGATATTTAGTGATTTGGAAATTCAATAGGGTTCGGGGTTTCGGATTCAGACGAAATCCGAATTTTCATTAGTTTCGGATGATGTGGTTGGATGACCAGTGATGATGGTTGGATGACCAGTGATGATGGTTGGATGACCAGTGATGATGGTTGGATGACCAGTGAAACGTCTTCAAGTAAAATACAGCAAGTCCAGTTGCCTTGACTTATTGTTTACAGATATACCATGACCTGGATGAATGAGAACCTTCACAGACATTATAATACAACATAATGCAACATTGTGAGTAGGGATGCACCGATACTACCCTGTTTCCCCAAAAATAAGACCTACCCCGATAATAAGACCTAGTACTATTTTTGGGAATTGCTAAAATATAAGACCTACCCTGAAAATAAGACCTAGTTGTGACCATTCCCAGGGCCGGTGGTGGCATAAGGAGGAACTTGAAGAGCCGCGGGAGAGGCAGGAGAGAATCAGCGGTGACAACGAAGCCAGCG
>NW_017306742.1:1014548-1014845 GCF_000935625.1 Nanorana parkeri
TTGCACAAAAAAAAAAAAAAAGACCTACCCTGAAAATAAGACCTAGTGTGTTTTTTTTAGCCCCAAAAAATATAAGACAGTGTCTTATTTTCGGGGAAACACGGTAGTATCGGTATCGGTGCCTATAGCGAGTACTTGGGGCGAGTGCTGCACGGCTTCCTGATTGGTCGGGAAGCTGTCCAATCAGGAAACCAGGCACCGTGTAATGACGCAGCGCCCGGCTTTCTAGATTGGCCGGGAAGTCGGCTTCATGCTCCCTCGTCACTTCATGACGAGGGAGCATGGAGCCGGCTTCCT
>NW_017306742.1:1015937-1026354 GCF_000935625.1 Nanorana parkeri
CCGCCAAATCAGGAAGCTGGGCGCCGCGTCATTACACGGCGCCCAGCTTCCATGATTGGCCAGCAAGCCGGCTCCATGCTCCCTCGTCGACGAGAAGCATGGGGACGGCTTCCTTGCTAATCGGGAAGCCGGGTGGCGAGTCATTACACGCCGCCTGGCTTCCTGAATGGGACTTCCGGTACTCGGTATCGGCGAATATAGGTACTCGTACTAGGTAGCAAAATACCAGTATCAGTGCATCCCTAATTGTAAGCAAACTAAACCTGAGGCTCCCAGACCCATTGGGATTCAGACGCATGGGGAACAGCAATTTGGATGTGTCCGAATCTCCAAAAATCTGTACGAATTTTGATCCTTAACGAAACGAATCGCACATGTCTACAGTCCAAAGCTCACACACAGTCCTTCTCTAGTGAAGTGGACTCTCCATGGTTGGCCTAAAGGTCCATGAAGAGAGATGGTTACCTTTGGTGTGTAGATAGTGGGCCGCGCTCTTTGCCCCGCCCAGGGTTGGCACAGTCCCTTCCGCTGCCCCTTTATCCTCCGGTTGGTCGGCGTCTTGCCCCATCTCCCAGTCTGTGCCGCCATCTCTCTTCATCACGGAACTTCCCTGTTGACAAAAAACAACTGTAAGACCACAAAGTGGAATCCAGTTTCCCAAATGAAGATCTGTGACCCCCGAGGGAGCGGAGCACTGCGCTCATCAAAGTCCTCACAAAATAGGAACATTTCTCTGTGACTTCCGGCCCGCGGAGGATCCCAAATCCCTGAGAAACACTCCCCAAGTGTCTCCCCCTTCAGAGGTTAGACCTACAGCAGGGTTCCCAGACATACATAGTGACAGATCAGATCTGGGGGATGCTGTGCAGACTCCATGCACATGACAAACTATATATATATACACGTATGTGATGGAACCAAAAAGTAACGACAACAACCTAAAATCCTCTAATTGTGATTTTTCAAACACTACAGAACATCCCGGACGCGGGAGGGAGGATGGGGCGAGGAAGAAAGTTACAGCCAATGGCCTGTTGTTAGGTTAGTATACAAGGAGAAGGCCCGTTGTTACTGTCTGGCCCGTACGTTGTATGAATCCCCTGTGCAGAGTGTATTCTGGAAATTATATAGTGTATAATACTCAAATCGAAAAGTAGATAAACGGTAACTGAGTGAGGGCTCAGTTGCTAAGGGCTGGCGCAGACCTGACCATTGATTTCAATGGGGTTACATCTGCGACTGTACCTTTCTTTGCGACATTCAACGTGCGGCTTTTTGAGCTGCGATTGTGTTCAATTGCACAAGCGGAATCGCACCAGGAAACAGCGCAATCTGTCCTGCGCGACTGGGGTGCCATTAGAAAATAATGGCACCGCCAGCGTGATCGGCGGTATGCAACTCCATGACCGCACGGCAATCCGCGTGCTTTCGTGCACGATTGGCGCGCGGTCACGGATCGCGCAAGTGTGGACCTGGCCTAAAGCAAAAGCACTTTGATTGAATCTTTTATTGTTTCTTTGCAGTCACTTCCTGTCTACATTCACTTCAGCGACGGCTGCATTGCCTTTCTCGGGGGGGGAGGGGGGGGGGTTTGCCGAAGGTGACAACAGTGGACCATGTCTGTGTAACGTATCAAAAAGGCAACTTGTAGTCTCCATTGGAAGCTCGCGTCACAGGTTGACAACGCATGAGCACCATCGGGAGACTGGGACAGAGCGTTGTCACCCTATAACAGGAAGTGCCTCCGCGGCAGGATCGCCAAGAATGATTTTAACAAAAGCTGCATATTGAAGGAAAAAAGTGGAAAACGACATTTACTTGTTGAATCCTGAGAGGTCTTATATGATTGTATGTGAGCTGGTGAGGAAACGGTGACATGGCGTATCACATGATCAGCAGATCTGCCACCATAGGGCTGTCAGCATTATCATGGTGGCGGCAGGACTGCAGCCTCTTGCCATATGGTTGAGAATCTGGGACACACCGCCAGCCATAGGGATATAGTTAGGGCCTCCATTTTCACAGGAGTGGCCCTTTAAGGATACGTTTTTGTATCTGGTTGTGTCATGGAAGAATCTCTTGTGGATTTCTCAGGGGTGACCCATAATGCCGCACTTCCTGGCTGCCAGGACCCCCCCCCCTGGCAGACCTGATGCACACAGTGCCAAAGCTACAGGGGAAAGACCTCGAGTCGGGCTGGGAACTCGCACAGACTCCCAGAATCCAATTATAACTCTCTCCTCCAGATCCCCTCTCAGCCGCCAACGTCAGCCATGTAAATTAAACGGCGGACTCTAAAAATCCTCTGTGTATACGCCGTACATCGCCGGACGTTTTATTGCTGCCTAATTTAGTTGTTATTTACAGCAGCGAAGAGCGCGACCCTGGTTGTCTTCTCTTAGTTTCCAGGACGTGACAAGAGCTGGAAAAAAAAGGAGCTTCAAGGACATCTCCCGGCCATTACTCGCAGCGCACAGGAAACCTTCGACCTGCCGATACGCTGGGAGACCCCCCATTATCTCTACTGTGCCATAAGGGGCGGAGCATGACGGCACTATTCGGAGCAGATGTGTGACACTGCCCCGCCTCCTGGACTTTTTGTGAAGATTGTTGCAATGGTAACGCCCACTAGTTGTGGGGAGCATATCCATTCTTATTTGTCATCAGGAGGTCGTTGAGTGCTGCCATTTCCACCAGCTACTCCTTCAATACTCCAAAAACATTTCTCGAATCTTCAGCAAATCTTCCCAACGTTGTCCTGTCCGGCCGAGATCAATCCGTCATCTGAGCCTGGCCCTTTTACTGCTGTCCTGTGCTAATGGGAACTGCACCCAACATCTCCTATAGAGGTGTCAGGGGACAGGAAGTAAGGAGGAACCTCCCCATTGGGGTCATCCAAAGAAATCTGGAAGACGTGCCGACGGTCAATCCAATTCAATTTTGTAAGGCACAATGGCCCTGGTGGGGCTGCTGTTGCCAGACAGTGTGCCCCAAACTGGGGCCCCTAGAGTGAACATCTAAGAAATAAGAAGTCCAATGAAGAGCGTCAGACCAGAATGAGTACAAGAAACGATCATCAGATGATTGAAGGCAAAAGCCAACGTGATTTGGGGGGTCAGAACAATCTCCCTTGTCAATTATGGTCTACACCAGTGTAACAGGGTTCCATGGGAGTCTAGGGCTCCATCTGAGATTGATAGGGGTACCTGGAGCTGTGAGCATAGTGGACTGATCTCCAAGATTCAATGACCACCAATGTAAGGGGTCACTTCTACCCCGGCCACCAATGTAATCTACACTGATCACCAAAGTAGGGAGGTCTTTCTCTATGGACCACCAATGTAGCGAGGTCCTTCTCTATGGACCACCAATGTAGCGAGGTCCTTCTCTATGGACCACCAATGTAGGAAGGTTCTTCTCTATTGGCTGCCAATGCAAGGTGTCACTTCTACATTAACCATCAATGTATGGAGGTCTTTCTCTATGGACCACAAATGTAGGGAGGTCTTTTTCTATGCACCAACGATGTTGGGAGGTCTTTCTCTATGGACCACCAATGTAGAGAGGACTTTCTCTATGGACCCACAATGTAGGGAGGTCTTTCTCTATGGACCACAAATGTAGGGAGGTCTTTTTCTATGGACCAACGATGTTGGGAGGTCTTTCTCTATGGACCACCAATGTAGGGAGGACTTTCTCTATGGACCATCAATGTAGGGAGGTCTTTCTCTATGGACCACCAATGTAGCGAGGTCCTTCTCTATGGACCACCAATGTAGGAAGGTTCTTCTCTATTGGCTGCCAATGCAAGGTGTCACTTCTACATTAACCATCAATGTATGGAGGTCTTTCCCTATGGACCACAAATGTAGGGAGGTCTTTTTCTATGGACCACCAATGTAGGAAGATCTTTCTCCATGGACCACCAATATAGGGAGGTCTTTTTCTATGGACCAACAATGTAAGGAGGTCTTTCTCTATGGACCACCAATGAAGGGAGATCTTTCTCCATGGACCACCAATGTAGGGAGGTCTTTCTCTATGGATCACCAATGTAGGAAGGTTCTTCTCTATTGGCTGCCAATGCAAGGTGTCACTTCTACATTAACCATCAATGTATGTAGGTCTTTCTCCATGGACCACAAATGTAGGGAGGTCTTTTTCTATGGACCAACAACGTAAGGAGGTCTTTCTCTATGGACCACCAACGAAGGGAGATCTTTCTCCATGGACCACCAATGTAGGGAGGTCTTGCTCTATGGATCACCAATGTAGGAAGGTTCTTCTCTATTGGCTGCCAATGCAAGGTGTCACTTCTACATTAACCATCAATGTATGGAGGTCTTTCTCCATGGACCACAAATGTAGGGAGGTCTTTTTCTATGGACCAACAATGTAGGGAGGTCTTTTTCTATGGACCACCAAAGTAGGGAGGTCTTTCTCTATGGACCACCAATGTAGGGAGGTCTTTCTCTATGGACCACCAAAGTAGGGAGGTCCTTCTCTATAAATCACCAATGTAGGGAGGTCTTTCTCTATGGACCAACAATGTAGGGAGGTCTTTTTCTATGGACCACCAAAGTAGGGAGGTCTTTCTCTATGGACCACCAATGTAGGGAGGTCTTTCTCTATGGACCACCAAAGTAGGGAGGTCCTTCTCTATAAATCACCAATGTAGGGAGGTCTTTCTCTATGGACCACCAATGTAGGGAGGTCTTTCTCTATGGACCACCAAAATAGGGAGCTCCCGGCTGTTCTCCGGGGGGAAGGATCTGCAGAGGGTGAATGTTCCTCCTGATCAGGAGCTCTCGGCTTTTCTCCGCAGAGACTGGCAGACGAGAAGCAGGGCACCCATAATGCAAACACAGAGCGCTGGCAGATCAGTGCGAAGCAAATGATCCGGGCCGCTCCGTAACCACAACACACGGCGCAGGAAAACACCGTCCTATTTATAGATGAATGAAGTGGCCTGTTCTAAGACTGGGGGGGTGGGATAAAGGGGGCTCCTGCTGGACATTCAGGCACCTCACAGAAATGGTTCCATTGACTGTAAAGACGACCGATCATCAGATATATCAGCAATGTATTTATTCCATCTCACAGAGATCACATGACTCCCCCTGACAACGCCTTCCTCTGCTTGTCTCTCCAGAAGGACGGCGCCATCTCTGTTCACGCGTCACACAGGGTCACCATCTACTTCCTGGACTGAGAAGTCAGCTCAGAGATGACGCAATCCTGTAAATCCCGGTGTCTGCGTAGTTCTTGAGATAGATCTTTGATGTCCACATGTAGTGATGAACTATCTTTTCTTCCGCTCCCTGGGTGGGATGAGAAAGGGGCGGTGGTTGTGTCCTCGTGGGATCAGTGAAATGAAGGGGCGGATTTATCCAGAAGGATCCGGATTGGTTCAGATCTCTCCGCCTCCACAGACTAAGGGCTCCTGCAGACATTAGAGATGGCTCATCCAATGCTCTACTCTACACTGACCTCTGTATGTGGGTTGGTCCCCCCTGACCCTGAAGAAATCTGATTGGACGATGGTTATGGTCGCCACGTCTGGTCGCGGTTCCTCGAAGTCGGATTGGTCGCCTTTGGACTCTTTTCATTTATTTCTCGCGCCGCACGGCAAGAAAGGGTTTTTTTCCACGTCTTTCTAAGGAGTCTGAACTTCCTCCACGCGGGGATGACGGCCCTCATTAAGCTGACACTCGTCAGTCGCTTTCGCGGCGCACATCTGTCGCCGTCCCGTGCCGAGGAAAGCCGCGGCAGCGCCTGCGCTGATCCTCATTAGCCGCTGTGATGTGACAGTTTGACGTCTCGGAGCGAGCTGATTAGGCAAAGGAGATTGACGCGAGTCGCTGAGCGGAGACAATCGGCGGCGGATAGATTGACGCCTTCTCGGTGACACAAAACGGACGCGGCAAGGTTTTGTTTTATTCATTCCCTTTGTCCATTCTTCTCCGGAGGACGTAAAGAGTCTTCCCGGTCTCATGAATAATTCACCGGCGTGGAGAGAGCGGGGCCTCCCTCCCACGGACGCTCGCCGCGCGTGACGCACTTATTGATGACATTCACCGCCCAGGCCGTCCTGTATGGAAAATAAATGAATATTTCAATGAATCAAAAGGGGGGAAAAAAACATATATTTGCACTGATTGGTCGCCGGGGAGAGTGGGCGGGACGGAGAGCGTCAGAACGGACGCCATGTTCCCAGCAGGGGGATTATGGGAAGGGATCCGCGTTATCCGCGGCCCGGAGACAGAGGTGACCCGGTGGGAAATGTCCTCCACAGGCGAAGGTCCTGCGCGGCGCACAGCGGGATTGTGGGTAGGCCGCGGCGTCTTGCCCGTGCCCTGATTGTCCTTTGATGGATATAAATAGCGCTCCTCTCTGTATTGTTCCCGCGGCCGCAGCGTGTTCTGATCTTCAGAGCCGTAGACAATGCGCCGATTGTTGCCGGGAGAAGAAGGGCAGAGGGGGCGAGGCCGAGGAATCCATCAAAATGTACAAACCCGACCGCGGAATATTTCCCTATAATGAAAACCACGGATGTCTTATTACCGACCGGCTAGTATAAGTACAGACAGTGGCGTCACAAGGGGTGGTGCGGGGGGGGGTGTGGCCCGCACCCGGGTGACACCATTGGAGAGTCGTTTTGGTTTCACCCCCTCTGAAGGGCACTCGGCCATGCGCCGAGAGCCCGACAGTGTCAGGAGAGAGAAGGGGACCTGGCAGCAGTGGCGTCACAAGGGGGGTGCGGCCCGCACCTGGGTGACACCATTGGAGGGGTGACACCAAAATGACTCCCAGTCACCCCCCATGAAAAAGACGCGGACCGAGAGCACGATAGTGTCAGGAGAGAGGAGGGGACCCGGCGGCATACCTCATCCCGCCGGGGGAACGTCCCCTCCCCCCTCTCTGCCGGCGTCCATCACCAAGATGGCCGCCGGCAGGTGTCAATAAGACGACCGCGCATGTGTGATGACGTCACGGCGGGGTGTCACCCGGTCTCCGCTCTGGGTGACACCCAGCCTCGGGACGCCCCTGCCTGGCAGCATACCTCATCCCGCCGGGTGAACGTCCCCTCCTCTCTCTGCCAGCGTCCATCACCAAGATGGCCACCGGCAGATATCAATAAGATGACGGCGCATGTGTGTTGACGTCACGGCGAGGTGTCACCCGATATCCATTCCGGGTGACACCCTAGTCCCGGGACGCCCCTGAGCCACAGCTAGTATAAGTACATGGCGGCTGATCCATCAGAATTGCTATACAGCACACGACTTCAGTCCATTCCAAGCATGCGCAGACAAAAACGTGCTGCTCATCCCTGACGGCCAATGCTGAGCTAGAAGCCTCTCGATGGAAGCTGCGGGTCCTTTCTGTGATACGAGTCTGTATGCGGAGAGCCCCCGGCGTCTGCAGCCTCATCAGGAAAGAGAAGCAGCAGGACAGCCGGGGGGCATCAGGGGGGAGGAAGACGATTACATTTGCTGACTTGCTTGACCGAAACGTCAATGTTAAAGGGCCGGAGTTGTTTTAGGAGATCCCTATCGGCTCCTCCGGCTGATCCCGAGCCAGGATTTGGACTGTCTGTGGAAGTCGTAGCGCGGGATCAGCCGGGGACGCTGCGAGCCGTGTGATTTAAACCAGGAAACCTCGGGAGTGTAAATATTAGACATGTAACCCGCCAACCGTCACTGCGCCGGGCCCAGACCATTCATAACCAACGCTCGCCCGTCGGGAGGGGCAATAATGTGGTGATGAAGCGTCTGTCCTGGGGGAGGGGGGTCAGTGGTTTATGTAGTGCTGGCTGAGCACAATTACCCACAATCCTCCGACCCGGGGCCCCAACCGAACGCTTCTGGCCCTGTGACCCGCCACCAGTCACAAGTGTGATCACCGATACTCAGATAGGACTTGCTGGTCACATGGTGTCAGTGCCGATACTCAGATAGGACTTGCTGGTCACATGGTGTCAGTGCCGATACTCAGATAGGACTTGCTGGTCACATGGTGTCAGTGCCCATACTCAGATAGGACTTGCTGGTCATATGGTGTCAGTGCCGATGCTCAGATAGGACTTGCTGGTCACGTGGTGTCAGTGCCCATACTCTCTTGGCTCTTGGCTCAGTGCCCATGGCTCTCTTCTATGGCAGATGTCAGAGGCAGACTGGAACCACCCTCCCCTCCCCCATTCAAATGAAATGCAAATTGCCCCTTCCTGGGCCCGAGATTTGTATATGGAGGGGGAGGGGAGGGCAACGGGCCAGGTGATGGGACCGGTTTAAAGGAGAACTCCCTGTCGATTGTATATGGAGGGGGAGGGGAGGGCAAAGGGCCAGGTGACGGGACCGGTTTAAAGGGGAAGTAACGTGATTTGTATAAAGAGGAGGGATGGGAGCCAGGTGATGGGGCCGGTTTAAAGGGGAAGTAACGTGATTTGTATAAAGAGGAGGGATGGGAGCCAGGTGATGGGGCCGGTTTAAAGGGGAACTCCCTGTACATTGTATACGAAGGGGGAACAAAGATCCAGGAGACAGGACCAGTTTCAAAGGAGAACTCCGTGAGGATTGTATACAGAGGGGAAGGGCAAAGGGCCAGATGATGGGACCGGTATAAAGGGGAACTCCCTGTGTATTGTATATGGAGAGCAGGGGGGCGGGGGGTGGGGGGGGGGAAGGGAGCCAGGAGACCGAATAGATTTAAAGGGGAACTCCCCGTGATTTCCATATAGAGGTGAAAGGAATGGATATAGAGCCAGGTGACACGAGTCAGCTCAAAGGAGAACTCCGCGTCTAAACAACAGCTTCTAACACGAACAAATCTACTAACACGTGATTGGCTGTGACTGATGATGTAGGAAGGACCGCCTACTGAGCAACTGTTGGTAACGATTTGTCAATCAAACTGAACCCAGATCTGTGTGCGGTCAGAATCCTTCCATGGACCAGCGGGGAATAACGGAGAGGATCTGGACATTTCTTATTGTTGTTGTAACATTGTTATTATTATTATCCTCCATATTTCTGTTCTTCTGATGATGTTTATTATTGTTGTTAATAAAGTTTGTATAAATATTATTGTTGTTAATAAAGTTTGTATAAATATTATTGTTGTTAATAAAGTTTGTATAAATATTATTGTTGTTAATAAAGTTTGTATAAATATTATTGTTGTTGTTATTATTCTGATGATGATGATTGTTACATTCTGATCACCTCTGTGTCCGGAATCTCGGGCCACTTCCTCGGAGAACCAGCTCCTCCCCGGGAAGAAGGGGTTACTCGGCAGCGAGCGCCGGCCCAGGAGAGCTCTCAGGCTGGGGGTAGCTTAATGTGGAGCCTCTCATTATCATTATAATCCGTCCTTCAGCTCCAGTCAGTGATCAGTCTGCTGCAGGCAGGAGAAAACATTTCCTCAGTCTCCCCTCCCCCAGTGATCAGTCTGCTGCAGGCAGGAGAAAACATTTCCTCAGTCTCCCCTCCCCCAGTGATCAGACTGCTGCAGGCAGGAGGAAGCATTTCCTCAGTCTCCCTTCCCCCAGTGATCAGTCTGCTGCAGGCAGGAGGAAGCATTTTCTCAGTCTCCCTCTGAGAATTGCCAGGAAGGAGGATGGTGTCACCGCCTCCGGGGGCGATGGGGCAGGAAGTCGAGTAAAGGAAAGCTTATTATTAGGAACAGCATTTTAGGAAGTGGGAGGGGCTCTTCTTGAACAAGCGCACCTTCTCATAGAGGTGCAGTCCCCTTTAAATGTAATCTCTCACCCCTGAGCGGAGCGCCCCTTTAAGTATGAGAGAAGTGGACCCGCGGCGGGAATGATGGCCGCCAAGGAAGGTGTGACGCGCTGAAGGTAATGAAGTCTGTCTGGGAGTAATTATAACAGAGACGCACATTTCACCGAGCGATCAATACGGGAATCTCTAAAGCGTGACACTGCCAATATATTACTCCGTATGGTTATTGATTGGCCCTCGGGGGGCCCATGAATCTTCTCCGGCCATCGGCTTATAGACTGTGGCAGGGCCGTGACTCCGGGAGAAGAAAATGTCTGGAAATAGAAGGCCGGCTCCAGTCCAGTGAGCGTGGAAGGGTCAGAGCCTCGGTTAGGTGTCCATTGCTGGCGGTGTCCCCGGCGAGGAGATTTCCCTCATTTCCTGTCTGTTTCCAGGAAAGAAGAGGAGGAGTGAATACAGAGAGGAGAGGGGACAGAGGAGAGAGAAGAGGAGAGTGAATACAGAGAGGGGACAGAGGAGAGAAGAGGAGAGTGAATACAGAGAGGAGAGGGGACAGAGGAGAGAAGAGGAAGAGTGAATACAGAGAGGAGAGGGGTCAGAGGAGAGAAGAGGAAGAGTGAATACAGAGAGGAGAACGGACAGAGGAGAGAAGAGGAAGAGTGAATACAGAGAGGAGA
>NW_017306742.1:1034175-1045453 GCF_000935625.1 Nanorana parkeri
AGAGGAGAGAAGAGGAAGAGTGAATACAGAGAGGAGAGTGGACAGGGGAGAGAAGAGGAAGACTGAATACAGAGAGGAGAGGGGACAGAGGAGAGAAGAGGAAGAGTGAATACAGAGGTCAGAAATGACAGAGGAGTGAAGGATGGAGAAGACACAATGGTGATGGTCCTCCTGAGCAGACGAGCTCTTCCGGGACACATCACCTGCCCGGCAGCGGCTCAGCACTGTTGACATCTCCCAACGGTAGATGATGTCACAGTGCGGCTCTCAGGATAAGAACATCCAACGGCCAGGCAGGTGTAAACATTGGCCGGGCGCTGTGGCTGCGCCGGGCTCTTCTCCCGGCTTATCACACTGACTCATCTCATCCACACCTTGGATAAACTTAGGACAATCCCCGCACATTCCACAGCTCGGCTTCCCTCCGGCTGAGCGCGCCTCGCCGCCGCGGGCCCAAGGATGGGGGCGCGGACCTGCGCTGCCCGTGGCAACAACACTTAAAGAATCACCATTCTAAATGAATTATCCATCTGTCACACACCCTTATCAGATGAAAAGGGCAATCTGATTGGTGGATACGGGTCGCTGCTCTTTCCACACCGTCACCAACCTCTGCACCGCCGTTTTAAAGGGCCATTCACGGTAAAGTAGTACATGACCAGGATGACCTATAAGTACAGCCTGGTGGGAGAAGACCCGCTCATGGTGGCGGCAGCCAGTGGCCATGCACCAAGCTCCTGGAAGAAATTGGGGAGCTGATTTGTTAACGTTTGGGTGGCGTGATCCTCGCAGTACGCAGGAACCTCTCTCCATGTTGTGTGTCCCCCCCTCCCCCTTGGCCCCTGTGATGTTATCCTCCGCGCGCCTGCCGCGATATAAATACGGGAGATATTTACAAGCGCCGATAACATGTTTCGTTTTACGCCTTCTGTTCGGTGAAACCTGAAACCGCCTATTATTCCCGCTCCCTTGTCAGCCCCCCGCACCCCCAACCCGCCGCGTACTGCAATTAGCAGCAGAGCGCAGCTAATTATCAGGCAGGAGAGAGAAACCAGCTATTTAGACGTCCGGGGGACTCGCCCCTTCGCGATCCCCTTTGTGCGGGCGTCTGCTCTCACCCGTGTAATTAGCGATGTAACACCCGAGAGGCGAGCGATCCCTTCACTCCCCTTTCCCCCCGGGACCTAAAAACGCAGTCTGGCGTACCTCCCGCTGTAGGAAACAAATGTATGAAATGACGACAATTCAAGGCCTTGTGGAGCTCTGGAAAGTTTGCCACCATTTCTAGTAGAGCACGAGCGCCGTTCCTGACGCAACCGGTGAAAGAACGCGTGACGAATCCCAAGGGTCCGCAACACAGAAGACATCTCAGGATCCCCCGGAAAAAGTGGCCAAAGGGAAAACTCCACACCAAGGGGGTCACTTTACCCTAAACTTTACCTATTGTTGGATCCTCATGGGAGGAGTCAATTGGCACCATAACTCAGTTCCCGCCCCCATTAAACTCTTGGGTGCCCCCATAGGGATGGAACCCTTTCTTCAAGTGAAACCAAAAAACTCTAGCGCTGCATGCAGTAATTTTCAGGTGGGCTATGCAGACTCTCTGTTGGGCTTTGCTGGCTCTCAGGTGGGCTATGTGGGCTCTCAAGTGGGCTATGCGGGCTCTCAAGTGGGCTATGCGGGCTCTCGGGTGGGATATGCGGGCTCTCGGGTGGGCTATGCGGACTCTCAGGTGGGCTGTGCTGGCTCTCAGGTGGGCTGTAGGGCTCTCAGGTGGGCTATGCAGACTGTCAGGTGGGCTTTGTGGGCTCTCAGGTGGGCTGTGTGGGCTCTCAGGTGGGCTATGCAGACTCTTAGGTGGGCTATGCAGACTCTCAGGTGGGCTATGCAGACTCTCAGGTGGGCTATGCAGACTCTCAGGTGGGCTATGCAGACTCTCAGGTGGGCTATAGTGCATACTGTGACTTTCAGGTGGGCTATGCGGGCTCTCAGGTGGGCTTTGCTGGCTCTCAGGTGGGCTATGTGGGCTCTCAGGTGGGCTATGCAGACTCTCAGGTGGGCTATGCGGGCTCTCAGGTGGGCTATGTGGGCTCTCAGGTGGGCTATGTGGGCTCTCAGGTGGGATATGTGGGCTCTCAGGTGGGCTATGCAGACTCTCAGGTGGGCTATGTGGGCTCTCAGGTGGGCTATGTGGGCTCTCAGGTGGACTATGTGGGCTCTCAGGTGGGCTATGTGGGCTCTCCGGTGGGCTATGTGGGCTCTCCGGTGGGCTATGTGGACTCTCCGGTGGGCTATGCAGGCTTTCAGGAGTGCTGTGCGGGCTGTGTGGTGTCTCACCAGGGGTCCAGGGTGGGCATCATGGTGTCAGGAAGACAGAGATGTTTACAGGCAGCTGCGGCTAACTGGAAGGCCCAGCAAGCACGGGACCTCAGGCAGCAGCATCTGGCAAAACATTTTTAATTGGCGGCACTTAGTGTCTTGTGTCCGCATGTCAGCTGACCTGAAACCTGGACACAGGACTGAAAAACTGGGCTGTCCGGGAGAATCCGGGACAGGTGGCCACCCCAGTGTCCCCGCCAACCTTTGCATTTCTCATCTGCTGTTACGCTGCCGAATTTAGCCGGCTTTTTACTGTGCCCATGGGCAGGAGGACCGCTTCATTGTACGTGACCTCTGAGAATGGAACCCGGGAACGCGCTGCCTGGCATGTTCCCAGGCCCAGAGCCATTTACACAGGGAAGCGTTCTCTGCACATTCGGAAATCTCATGCGTCTGTCTGATGAACTTTTCGCCTAATAAGGTGAAGCCGGGGCCCATTCACCTGAAGGCAATCCGGCTCACATGAATG
Source organism: Nanorana parkeri (assembly GCF_000935625.1). NCBI lineage: Eukaryota > Metazoa > Chordata > Amphibia > Anura > Dicroglossidae > Nanorana > Nanorana parkeri. The sequence goes on from NW_017306742.1 coordinate 1,037,024, forward strand.
GGGAAGGAAAGGAAAACATTGAACAGGGGAAGCTGGATGTCAGCCCGGGACTCCTCCGCCAGGATATAAACACAGCGGGGAAATGTCACCGGGATTTCAGGGGGCTCCCACTGATACACTGAGCTGGAATCAGCAGGGGCAGATAAAGAGGACCTGTTAGCAGCAAGGTCAGGGCGGACGTACACAGAAGATGCCCAGCATTTGTGTAACTGAGGTCCCAGAACAATGACACACTGACACTTGGGACAGCAGAGCAATGACACACTGACACTTGGGACAGCAGAGCAATGACACACTGACACTCGGGACAGCAGAGCAATGACACACTGACACTCGGGACAGCAGAGCAATGACACACTGACTCTTGGTGTATCAGAACAATGACACGCTGACTCTTGGTGTATCAGAACAATGACACACTGACACTTGGGGCAGCAGAGCAATGACACACTGACACTCGGGACAGCAGAGCAATGACACACTGACACTTGGTGTATCAGAACAATGACACACTGACACTCGGGACAGCAGAGCAATGACACACTGACACTTGGTGTATCAGAACAATGACACACTGACACTTGGTGTATCAGAACAATGACACACTGACTCTTGGTGTATCAGAACAATGACACACTGACACTCGGGGCAGCAGAGCAATGACACACTGACACTCGGGGCAGCAGAGCAATGACACACTGACACTCGGGACAGCAGAGCAATGACACACTGACACTCGGGACAGCAGAGCAATGACACACTGACACTTGGGACAGCAGAGCAATGACACACTGACACTTGGGACAGCAGAGCAATGACACACTGACACTCGGGACAGCAGAGCAATGACACACTGACACTCGGGACAGCAGAGCAATGACACACTGACACTCGGGACAGCAGAGCAATGACACACTGACACTCGGGGCAGCAGAGCAATGACACACTGACACTTGGGACAGCAGAGCAATGACACACTGACACTTGGGACAGCAGAGCAATGACACACTGACACTCGGGACAGCAGAGCAATGACACACTGACACTCGGGACAGCAGAGCAATGACACACTGACACTCGGGACAGCAGAGCAATGACACACTGACACTTGGGGCAGCAGAGCAATGACACACTGACACTCGGGACAGCAGAGCAATGACACACTGACACTTGGGACAGCAGAGCAATGACACACTGACACTCGGGGCACCAGATCAATGACACACTGACACTCGGGGCAGCAGAGCAATGACACACTGACACTCGGGGCACCAGAGCAATGACACACTGACACTTGGGGCACCAGATCAATGACACACTGACACTCGGGGCACCAAAAGTGAAACACTGACACTTGGGGCACCAGAACAATGACACACTGACACTTGGGGCACCAGATCAATGACACACTGACACTCGGGGCACCAAAAGTGAAACACTGACACTTGGGGCACCAGAACAATGACACACTGACACTTGGGGCACCAAAAGTGAAACACTGACACTCGGGGCACCAGAACAATGACACGTTTTTTTATCCATATGCTCACATCAATTTACTGGAATGAATCATTTGCATCTCTTTTGCCGCCCCCACCCCCCACCCCCCCATCCGATTTATTACAGCACAGGGTATGCAAACTCTGCACTTCTATGTAAAAGTAGCCACAAATATACCAGCAGTGAAGCCGACTTCCTGCCGCCCGCCGCCGGGGATTTCACTTATCTATTCTTCATTCTTTTCACTTTCACCATCTACAGTATTTATTTCCTTTTATATGAGGCAGAGCACCCGCTCCCTGCGCCATCCCTATACTGTGCTGCCCCCTGCTGGTGACCACTGACATCACTCCCACACCAACCAGACATGGAATCATCTATTATCATATATAATGAGCAATTGTTTCACTCACCGAGCCGACAACTTCATTTATCTTCATTTGGGGGGGGGTTTGGGGTATTTAGGGTAGTCAGTTTATTTGTATTAGTGTTTCCCCCCTTTTGTCTGTATTCGATATCAGGACTGTGACACTTTGTTGTAAATTCACGAAATGGTGTCACAATCTTCAAGGAGGATGCAAACAGTTGCAGATACAGAAAATGGTGTCACATTGGGAGAGTGTACACAGCCATGGGACACATTGTTATACATTCAGAGAGAAGTGACACAACCTCAGGGGCAAGTTTAAAGCTGAGCCATGTAATAAAGACCTGTCACTGCTGTTCTCTCTCTCCTTGTGCAGGGTGACTGGTCTCGTCTCCTCCTCCGCCCCCTCCTGTAATAAAGAAAGGTCACTGCTGCTCTCTCTCCTTGTGCAGGGTGACTGGTCTCGTCTCCTCCTCCGCCCCCTCCTGTAATAAAGAAAGGTCACTGCTGCTCTCTCTCCTTGTGCAGGGTGACTGGTCTTGTCTCCGCCCCCCTCCTGTAATAAAGACCGCTCACTGATGCTCTCTCTCCTTGTGCAGGGTGACTAGTCTTGTCTCCGCCCCTTCCTGTAATAAAGACCGCTCACTGATGCTCTCTCTCTCCTTGTGCAGGGTGACTGGTCTCGTCTCCTCCTCCTCCCCCTCCTGTAATAAAGACCGATCACTGCTGATCTCTCTCCTTGTGCAGGGTGACTGGTCTTGTCTCTGCCCCCTCCTTTAATAAAGCCTGGTCACTGCTGCTCTCTCTCCTTGTGCAGGGTGACTGGTCTTGCCTCCGCCCCCTCCTGTAATAAAGACCGATCACTGCTGATTTCTCTCCTTGTGCAGGGTGACCGGTCTTGTCTCCGCCCCCTCCTGTAATAAAGACCGATCACTGCTGCTCTCTGTCCTTGTGCAGGGTGACTGGCCTTGTCTCCGCCCCCTCCTGTAATAAAGACCGGTCACTTCTGCTCGCTCTCCTTGTGCAGGGTGACTGGTCTTGTCTCCGCCCCCTCCTGTAATAAAGACCGATCAATGCTGTTCTCCCTCCTTGCACAGGGTGACTGGTCTTGTATCCACCTCTGCACAGGTCATGTACAGCACAGTGATGATGTCACTGCTACATTGGCAGGGTAATAGCTGAGCTCACAGAGATATTTGGTGCGCACAAAGTGGATGTATATACTTTGTGGCTAGTGAGGATTATATAATAAATGAAAGTTTTTGTGCCTGTAGTTCAGCTTTAATTTTCAAACACCAGCGTGGGGCGGAGCTGTGACACCATGGTGAAGATTTAAGGGATGTGTAGCTCAGCCGGGAATAAAGAAAGGGGGGGGGGGGGAGAAAAACCCCACAGGTGGGAGAAAAAAAGGGGGGGGTAGCAGAACCCCACAGGTAGGAGGGGTCATTATAATCACTTGAAACTATTTTTCCAGCGGGGGTCCCCCTCTAAATTCTGCAGAGTGCCAGATTTCATGGTTGGGACCCGGTATGGTGATCTCTGCTCCAGGCTTGGCGGTGGGTGTCTGCACCCTCTGTGCGGTTTCACACGGCTCGTCCTCTTTCTCAGGGTGTGGAAGGGCCCGGCGCAGCGTGGGAATGCACGGCCTGTGTTATTCTTTGAACAATGCGCCCCGTTTGATGTCCGGCCGCATCGTCTGCTCCTGTGGCCCGCCTCGCGTTCCCACGGCTTAACACTCTTTGACCAGCGTCTCACGCAGGACAAGCGGCGGGGCCGGCCATCGTCACTGAGGCCACTCTACGGTCTGATGCGACATGGAGGCTTAAAGCGGACCTGTCACTAACCTGTGCGCATCAACCCAAGAATTCGTTAGCAGAGGACACATTCAGCAAACGGCATGCCAATGCAATTGACAGATCCTGAACACACGGGCAGCTGAAACGATATGCAAATGTAAGATGGAGCCTTACTGCAGTCTCGCTCCTCTGGCTGCAAGAGGCAAGTGCTGGCTGAGGAAGATGGATGTAGCCAAGTCACTAAAGAGAGAAAAGCAAGTGTGCGGTTCCGGAATGAAGGGGAGGAGCACTCTGGCTATGGGAAAAGTCCTCAGCAACATATACTATATTGCCAAAAGTATTGGAACCCCCCCTCCAAATCTTTGGATTCAGGTGTTCCAATCCCCTCCATGGTCACAGGTGTATAGGATGAGGCACCTCAGCATGCAGACGCTTCTACAGACATTGGTGATAGAACGGGTCGCTATACGGAGCTCAGTGACTACAAGCGTGGTACCGTGATAGGTTGTCACCTGTGCAATAAGACCATCCGTGACATTTCCTGGCTACTACATATTCCGCGGTCACCTGTTACTGGGATTATAACAAAGTGGAAGCAACTGGGAACATCAGCAACTCAGCCAGGAAGTGGTCGGCCATGTCACATGTCAGAGCGGGGTCAGCGCATGCTGAAGCGCACAGTGCGCAGAAGTCGCCAACTGTCTGCAGAGTCAATAGCTACAGACCTCCAAACTCCGTGCGGCCTTCAGATTGGCATAACAACAGTGCGTAGAGAGCTTTATGGAATGGGTTTCCATGGCCGAGCAGCTGCATCCAAGCCGCACATCACCAAGTGCAATGCAAAGCGTGGGATGCCGCGGTGTAAAGCGCGTCACCACTGGACTCTAGAGAAGTGGAGGCGTGTTCTCTGGAGTGACCAATCACGCTTCTCTGTCTGGCAATCCGATGGACGTGTCTGGGTTTGGCGGTTATAGCGGCAAAGGGCGGAGCCAACCCAATACTGAATCCTAGGGACTAAGACTGGGATGCCATTAAAGCTCATGTGCGTGTAAAGGCGTCCCAATACTTTTGGCAGCATAATGTATATGACATTACATCACGTGTCCTCTAGAATTGGTTTTCAGTGAGCTGGCACCAGTACCTGCGGAGAACACTCTAAATCAGTCCCCAGCAGTTGACAGCTCTGTGTGTGTGTGTTTGAGGGGTGCATTGTGTGTAATGGCTGTTTAATGTGAAAGATAATATCAGAGACGGCTCCTATCTAGAGCAAACCTATGTGTTGTTTTCTGCTGTCTGGCATACAAAGTGCACCGTCAGCCAAATCATGTAGAATATCGCCACCTTGTGACCAAGTTCAATAGTGCAAGCGGCGTGCCACCAGAACGTTAAAAAGCCCATCAAAACAACACAATGTAATATTCAGATCTACAGAATTGGGAGCATTTTACACTTAACACGGCGTGCACAATTATTAGGCAAGTTGTGTTTTGGAGGATTCATTTCATTATTGAACAACTCCGGAGCTCTCCGTCATTCCAAAATGTTACTAAACCTCAAATCTGAGCATTGAAGAAAGTAAAAGGGAGGTTTTGGCTTTCTTAGGAGAATATTTGGGTGAGACAATTATTGGGCAACTATTAGTGTGCGGGATTATTATACAGCTAGATGGAAAATGTTCCTCCTGTTCCCATCTCACTTGTTTATTTTCATCTGTTACAGTGAGAAGAATAAACAAACAACTCAAAATTTACAAATAAACATTTCTGACATTTTCAAACACAAAATCAGTGACCAATACCAATCCTCAGCCTCCCATCCATGGAGTCTGCCAGTCCTCAGCCCCCCATCCATGGAGTCTGTCAGTCCTCAGCCCCCCATCCATGGAGTCTGTCAGTCCTCAGCCTCCCATCCATGGAGTGTGTCAGTCCTCAGCCCCCCATCCATGGAGTCTGTCAGTCCTCAGCCTCCCATCCATGGAGTCTGTCAGTCCACAGCCCCCCAGACACAGTTCAGAGAGGTGCACTGTTTTCCTTCACTGTAAATCTCCCGTTTAAGAAGGGCCAACAAGTTCTCAGTAGGGTTTAGGTCAGGTGAGGAAGGCGGCCATGTCACTATTCTTTCATCTTTAGGGCCACGCAGTGGAGTACTCGGATGCGTGCGATGGAGCATTGTCCTGCATGCATGTCAGGGTCAGACATTTTCCTGTAGCACGGCTTGAAGAAAGTGTCTTCTAATACCTGGCAGTAGGTTTGGGAGTTGATTTTGAGTCCATCTACAACCCAAAAAGTTCCAACTAGCTCATCTTTAATAATATCAGCCCATACCAGTACCCAACCTCCACCTTGCTGGCGTCTGAGTGGAAGTGGAGCTCTGTTACTGATCCAGCCACAGGCCCATCCATCTGGTCCACCAAGAGTCACTCTGAACTCATCAGTCCATAAAACCTTTGTAAGATCCGTCTTCAGATATCTCTTGGCCCAGTCCTGACGTGTGTTCAGTGGTGGTCGGGTTTCCTTACCTCGGCCATGTCTCTGAGCACTGAACACCTTGTACTTCTGGGCCCTCCAGGTAGGTTGCAGTTCTGGAATATGACGGCACTGGAGGATAACGGCTTCCTGGGAGCTTCACGTTTCATTCTTCTCAAATCTTTGGCGTCTTTCTTTCTCAACACGTTTCTGGCGACCCTGCTGACTATTTGCAACAAAACATTTGATGGTTCTATGGTCACGCCCCGATATCTGAGCAAGTTCAAGAGTCCTGCATCCCTCTGAAATAATTTTTACAATTTTTGACTTTTCAGAGTCAGCTAAATCTCCTTTTTGGCCCATTTTGCCTGAGGAAAAGAAGCTGCCTAATCATTATGCGCACCTTGATATTGGGTGCTGATCTCCTTAGGCCACACCCCCCTCATTACACAAATACGCATCACCTGATATGCTGACATCCAATCAGCCTTCAAGCTTACACAGCTTGGAGTTGGACAATATGCCTAAAAATGGTGATTTGGTCAAAATACTCCCTTGCCTAATAATTGTGCACAGGCAGTGTAGAGCCAAAAAACATCCAAGGGGGAGAAACAAACCTCCTTTAATGTTGCAATTCGGCTTTGGCCACATCCATACATGTCTGTGCAGGACGAGGAATGTTAGGGCGCCCTCGCCCCCTCTTCTTGTTTCCCTGCCTGGTAAAGTGGTCACACGCGGGCTCATAAAACGGGCCGAGGAAAACACTCCAGGGGCTTTTTACATTCTTCCAGGCACGGCTAATCCTGTTTATATCACAGCCGCGGCCTTAAGCTTTTAATTGAACGCCATGAAGCCGCAGAGAGTCCATTAGCAAAGCCGAAACTTCCCTTGCGTCGCACGCTTGAAGTAGCACTTTGTTAAAGGGAACCGGTCACGCATACAAAACGGTGTCGGGCAGCTAACATGGCACGGATTACACCACCGCGGTGAAAGACTATTAGCCCCCCCCGCGGTGGAATAAGACGCCGTTCATGAACCCTTTTTCTTTTTAATTTTCAGCAAAACCTTATTTTAAAAAATAAATAAACCGTTAATAGACAGAGCAGCCATGATGCTCATTTTGCAAAGCATGCTGGGATATTTCAGATCAGAAGGCTCAGCGTTGCCTATGTGTTTGCTGGTAGCCCATGTATAACTAGATATACCAGGCCAGGGCGTCTATGCTAGGAGGGTGCGTGTGTGTCCGGCTCTCTGTGGCTCCACCCTGCAGTCTGTATAATCTGATCTCCCTGCTCTCCACGTTAAACAGGACCATTGTAAAAAAAAAGCCTGTGCTGGGAGCTTGCCACATGCGCATAGGGGCACTTTTTGGTACTAAAATTGCTTGTGATAGCCCATGATTAATCGCTAACAATTAGTGATCGATTGCAACACACAGGGAACACATAGATGAATTAACATTGTAGCAGCGACTGATGGCTAATGACGGCACAAAGCTACAAATATGTGCCATCAATCACTACTACAGGCAGGGCAGCCATCAGGGGGGTACGGCCGATACTCATGTAAGCGGCCCTGGCAGCCTGGGGGGCCCACCCGGGTCCCTTACATGACTATCGGCCGTTGGTGAAGGGCAAGGAGGCGGAGGCCTGGCCCTAGCAGCGCAGGGCCCCAGCATTGCCGCTCCAGCGGCTTTGAGACAAGCCCCATCAGCGACGCTGCTCATCTGATGTCAGACTGGCCGGAAGTGATGTCACGTTAGTGACGTGACTTCACTTCTGGCCGGTCCGGCGGCAGACGAGGCCATGTGTGCAGGTAAGAAGAGCTAGGAAGGAAAGGAGGGGAGGGATGCAGCCCTGACCAGCCCACCTGAGACCCCCTTCAGAGCCCACCATAGACAGTCTCAGATGGGCTGTGCAGCATCTATGGTGGGCTCTGCAGGGTCACTCTCAGTTGGGTCCAATGTCCAGCGCGTCACTAAGCCCTGCGTCCATGCGCATCACTAAGCCCTGCGTCCAGCGGCGCGGTGGGGGGGCCCGGCCTAAAGCCGTGTAAGGGGCCCCAACATTTCTAATGGCTGCCCTGACTACAGGCAGCTATACGAGTACTGCTGGCTTAGGATTCATCATAGATAATCACAGATATTTTTTTTAGGGCAGCGCACTACTGAAAATCGCCTGAGTGGTAACTTCATAATATAAAGTAACAGAGTAGGTGAGGCTGAATAAAGACCAAGGTCCATCCAGTTCAGTGTGTGTGTGTGTGTGTGTGTGTGTATATATAGATGTATATATATATATAT
>NW_017306742.1:1045480-1045746 GCF_000935625.1 Nanorana parkeri
ATCCCTTTTAGATGATGCCGTCCAACTGCTTCCCAGCTAGAAGTGAACTGAAGAGGGTTTTTTTTTAATGACAGAGCAACAGGTTGTGTGTTGTACATACCGCTAGGGGGCAGACGCTCCCAACTATCGGATGGCCAATTCAGGAGCTCATACAGGAGAAAGCTGGCTTGTGTTTTGAAAGACAGCGGCATTTAATGCGTTAAATAAGTAACTAAAAGGGAGTTTGAGTGGTAGTTGTGCATTTAAAATACTGCACGGCTTTTTGG
>NW_017306742.1:1047080-1048046 GCF_000935625.1 Nanorana parkeri
TTACTCATATTATTAGTATAGAGTTATTATCAATATTAATTAATACATTGTTATTATTATTACTACTGTTGTTGCTGCTATTAATATTATTATCAATAGTAATTATTATTATTATGCAGGATTTATATTGCGCCAACAGTTTGTGCAGCGCTTTACAATATAAGGAAGACATTACAATACAATTCAAGACAAGATGGTAAGGGGGGCCCTGCCCCTGAGGGCTTACAATCTACAAGGGACGGGCCAGTGATACATGAGGAGGTAGCTGTGTGGGGGATGAATTGTTTGAGAGTGTGATGGTTGATATTATGAATAGTATTTATTAAATTGTAAATATGATTATTGTTATTAGTAGTAATATTATCATTAACATAATTATTACTATTGTTGTTGTTGCTCCAATTACAGCTATCAATAGATCAATGCTAATTACCACATTGTAATTGATATTATTATTATTATAGTTATTACTAGTGTGGTTGCTATTAATATCAATTGTAAATGATAACATTATTATTATTAATAAATATTGTTGTTCCAATTACAGTTATCAATACTAATGAATATATTGTAATTGATATTATTAATATAATAGGTATTACTAGGTTTTTGTTTTTTGTGCTATTAAAATTATTATCAATAGTAATTATTATATTGTAAATGTTATTATTTTTATCATCATTTTTGTTGTTGTTCCAATTACCGTTATCAATATATGAATATGAATGAATACATTGTCATTTATATTACTATTGTTGTTACTATTAATATTATCAGTAGTAATGATTCAATTGTAAATATTATGATGATGATGACGATGATGATTATTATTAATAACATTATTACCGTAGTGGCAGTTTTAGTATCTTTAGCAATAATAATGATCATTTATTTACGCAATGTGTGTGTGGAGTTCCGCTTTAATAAAACAACATATTCTGTTCGGTAAGTTTCACATCCATCATC
>NW_017306742.1:1050960-1052872 GCF_000935625.1 Nanorana parkeri
GGGAGGTGAACGGCCGGGGCCCGCACTTGTCTAAAGTTCACCACACACATTACAATCTGATTGTACGAATCTTCATTACATCTACCAACAAGTGCGTAGTAGAAGGGCCGGCCGAATTGGATGCACATTGATTGGGAAGATTACATAGTTTTGGTATATAGGAAGTTGATTGTACAGAGATTGTGTAGTCAGAGTGCAACGTGTATACCCTGTGACATGCTGCACTCCCGAAGGGACTAACAACCACTTACAAAGCCATCCACAACTCTGCCCCCGGCTATATCTCCAACCTGGTCTCTAAGTATCACCCTAACCGTCCCCTCCGCTCTTCCAAAGACCTCCTGCTGTCCAGCTCCCTCGTCAACTCCTCCCATGCTCACCTCCAGGACGTCTCTAGAGCCTCTCCCATTCTATGGAACTCTCTACCCCAACCTGTCCATCTGTCTCCCATAAGGTTGCCACCTTTTCTTCAAGCCAAACCCGAACACTGTAGCGCCTCGCGGCAATTTTTTGGTAAAGTGTACTATGCACATATTTTGTGATTAAATAACATTGGAGGTATCCCACCTTGACTGCCTTAAGGCGATCCCTAAAGACTCATCTCTTCAGGGAAGCCGATCCCACCTCAACCTAACCACTGAACTATCACATTCCCAAACAATTCATCCCCCCACAGCTCCCTCCTCATGTATCACTGGACCCTCCCCTTTTAGATTGTAAGCCCTCAAGGGCAGGGCCCTCCTTACCATCTTGTCTTGAATTGTGATTGCAATGTCTTCCTTATATTGTAAAGCGCTGCGCAAACTGTTGGCGCGATATAAATCCTAGTATACTGTACATCGACGGAGAAAGAATTCTGAATTCCAAATGGATTCAAAGAAAACCAATATAAGCCAAACGTTACACCAGGTGGAGTGCGACACAACAGCGCGGGGGGCGGGATCAAATGAGATACACGCAGACATGTCGGAGCAACTCTGCCCGGCATGCTGGCTAGCCACATGGCCGGCTGAACCCCAACACTTTGAAAGTCACCTTGATCATGTGGCTGATTGGAAGGTGCTAGGTGCGTGACCCTGCACGTGTGCCTAACATGTTGCAGCGGCGGGAGCAGAAACCCCACCCTCCGCATGCATTCTGCCACTAGGTTCCAGAGGGCCTCTCACAGGGTCACTCACCTGAGGCTCGTGCTGTGGAACGTCCCCTGTGAACCTCCCACACAGGCTTCAAGCTCATCGCTTTCAGAAGCCATCTTTATTACTTTGTCATATGTGAGAATCAGCCAAAAGGCCGCAGTGGGTGTGTCTGGGACCCCTTTCCTTTGCATCACAAGCAGGTGTTCCCAAATCACCGACAAAAGGGACTGTGGGGGGGGGGAGAGTGGGCACATTATTAGCATCTGGATGAAGCTGGAAGTACCCAGCCGTCAGACATTCCCCGGATCACATTCAAGGATCCTAAAACAGCGACAATGTTATAAAAAGTATTTAAAATGTAAAGAAAAGGAAACAATTGTAACACATTTCATGGGAGGTCCCGGTGAGGGAAGCGCCTCGGGGCGACTACGTTATACATGGATCGGCTTTTCCATAAAGGGCCCGGAATATGGCGCGGAGCGATCGGCGGCGTGCCGGTGATGTATACAGATGAATATTAATCCTCAGCACAGACATTATGACTCATCGTGTATGTGAGACACAAACAAGGTGCAGAGAACGGCGACTTCTCCTCCCCGGGAGACCACATCGTCTCCAGGGAGAGACGGGCAGGTTGAAGCTTGGATACTGTTGCTAGGCAACCGCATCACCCGGGTACCAGGAGCCTTCGTGTGAGATGGAGAGGTGTCTGCAGATCGCTGGGATAGATCTGGACCCCTGGTGCTCAACCTGCAGCCTGTGGAGGGGGAGGGGGG
>NW_017306742.1:1053065-1056459 GCF_000935625.1 Nanorana parkeri
CTGGGGGGGGGGGGGGGGGGGGGGGGGCTTTGCCATTTACTGTGTGGCCCCCAGGGGAAGATTTAGTGCTCAGTAAAAGGAAAATATTCCTTACAATTTTAGATTGCAAGGTCTCAGGGACAGGGCCTCCTCATCATTGTCCTGATTTGTGTTATAACTGTAATGTCTTCCTTATATTGTAAAGCACTGCGCAGACTGTTGGCGCTATAAAAATCCTGTATAATAATAATAATATAATTTGGGCTTCCAGTACTTCAATAGTTTGGTTTATTTCTCAGTCTCTGACCATCTCCTGTAGTATTTCTGGAGTCTCAGACCATCTCCTGTACTATGTCTGCAGTCTCTGACCACCTCCTGTACTATGTCTGCAGTCTTTGACCATCTCCTGTACTATGTCTGCAGTCTCTGACCATCTCCTGTACCATGTCTGCAGTCTCTGTCCATCTCCTGTAGTATGTCAGCAGTCTCTGACCACCTCCTGTAGTATGTCTGCAGTCTCTGACCACCTCCTGTAGTATGTCTGCAGTCTCTGACCATCTCCTATAGTATGTTTGCAGTCTCTGACCATCTCCTGTACAATGTCTGCAGTCTCTGACCATCTCCTGTACAATGTCTGCAGTCTCTGGCCATCTCCTGTACTATGTCTGCAGTCTCTGACCATCTCCTGTACTATGTCGGCAGTCTCTGACCACCTCCTGTACTATGTCTGCAGTCTCTGACCATCTCCTGTAGTATGTCGGCAGTCTCTGACCACCTCCTGTACTATGTCTGCAGTCTCTGACCATCTCCTGTAGTATGTCTGCAGTCTCTGACCATCTCCTGTACTATGTCTGCAGTCTCTGACCATCTCCTATACCATGTCTGCAGTCTCTGACCATCTCCTGTAGTATGTCTGCAGTCTCTGACCATCTCCTGTAGTATGTCTGCAGTCTCTGACCATCTCCTGTAAGTTGACCACCACTGATACAGACAAGAGGTTGAGCCAACAGGCTTCCCCGGGAGACGCTATGAACTGAAAGTCCCAGCATGCCCGGCCATGTGATACAAAGATGTAGAAACGATTAACATTGAACAGTTTTCTCATTGCTGGACCTCCATCTTATAAAATAATACAATTTCCAGATTCGTCATTTTGTATGTTCCACTCACCCGATCCTTAATTTCCTCATAACCAGCAACTGGGAAAAAGAGCAAAATGGACGTCACGGAATAAAGTCCCCGCGTTACGCTGAGCGCGATGATTGCTATAAGTGGATCCTACGCACAGAGCAATTGATGGATCCCCGGAGGTCACATGACAGCTCCTCCCCTGCACCCTGCGCCTTTAAATTACTGCCAGAGATAAGCTCGCTGTACTGATGGGACTTCATAGGAACTAAAATGTGACCTATAGTGTGTGTATGGCATGTAACCAGGGCCGGTGCTGCCACTAGGCAGCCGCCTAGGGCGCACTGCTACCTGGGACTGAGCAGAGGAGCGATACTAAGAGACAACTTTCTCTCTCAGGTCCGCTCCTCTGCTCAGTTGCTGGTGTTTCAATAGCCACTCTGCTATTGGCTACTTCAAATGAAAATAGCCAATCGCAGTCTGGCTATTGCTCCCGGCTGCTTACATCCATCTACCGCCCGTGGAAGCTAGCCGGCAGGAGAATGGGGCCGCGTGCACGGAGGGCGGGCTGGGAGGGTGCAAGTAGCTGGTCTTGCCTAGGGTGCAAAATGTCTAGGACCAGCCCTGGGAATAATGGGAAACACGGATGCTGAAATTCTGGTTGGTCATCTCCCCATTCCAGGATTGGGTGCTGCGGAGCTGGAGGGGGGCTGGGGGGGGTGCAAGTAGCTGGTCTAGTACCGGCCCTGCCTATAACACCCACATGTGATGCCGAGAATAAAATGGCGTTATAAAGTAAAGTGGTGGCAAGCCTGGAACCTCTGTGCTCCGCAATGGGGAGATTTCCCCTCACTTCCTGTCCACAGGAAGTGAAGAAAAATCAATCTTATGGGGCCACAGGTGCCATTCGAAACCTGAAGGGGGTTCTAACCCGCCCCTGCTCTATCCATGCCTAGAAAATAAAAATAAACATTTGGGCTGGAGTTGGACTTTAGGTTGTCAGATAAGGGGGGCCCGTGCGAAAAGGGGGTGGAGTGGGGACCGGGGAAGGGGTTGTTGGTTCATCTGCTACAAGCACAGCGGCCAATCTGCCAGCTTAAACTTTCCCCCACTTCCTGCGCTGGAGGAATGTGCGGGTGAAGCTGACTCAGCTGCTTCTGGGACGGGTGGAGGAGAAAAAAAAATTTCTGTGGGGCCCCCCACACAGAGATTTAGAGGTAGCAGTACCATCCTGCAAATGGTTTCCATTGAAGTGAATGTATAGAAAGTGAGGAGACGTCCCCGTCATTGCTGCGAAAACTATCACTTTGTATAACTGGAGGAATCAGCTTGAAGATGGGAGACTAGAGAGGCGGAGGGGGCCCGCGATCATATTCCTTTGGGGCCTCGTCACACATAAGCACAGCCCTGATTTAGAGGGTAAAAAGTCATGGATAGTTAAATGCATGGAATTCTTGGGAAGGGGGCGGGGCCAAGGGCTGACCTGCTTGCTGAAGTCGGTATTTGCATAATAGAGTTCCCGGATTTCTGGACATTTATAAAAGTAACAGACGGGCCAAAATATTTCTCATCCTCTTTAGTTGCTGTTGCAGTTTCCACATCCCTGCCGGACACCACAGCCAGGAGAGTGACAACGCTTTCTCTGTTACAGGGGTGCAGGGTTGTCACGTTCCCGCCCACAGGATGCTGATTGGACCATCACACTGATGAGAGAGGCTCTAACCACTTCCCTCCTGTAAGCACATTCACAGTGTCAGACTGACAGTGCTGCGCATGCTCACAGTGCGGCCCCCGTCTCTCCCAAGGCCTTGCAGTAGGGATTATTGGCAGCTATTATAAACGCAGATCTCAGGTACTTATATCAGCTTATATTTCACTTACCTTTGTGACGTTGCTGCAGAAGACCCCAATGGAGACCCCACACTGCATTCCCCCGCTCCGCGCTCCTCCGCCCCGTCTTCTCATACACACGTCAGAACTCTGTGAAGGATGAAGGGAGAGGTTAGGCTGGGGGTCACCTTCCTATAACCAGAGACATTTACCAGCGTGCGGGGCAGTTTTCACCAGCCATCATCTCCCTTTCTACAGATCACATGGCCAGAACTACATCAAGGATGCCATGTGATCAGCAGCCAATCCTCGCCTCCGCCAGCACTGCCAGAGAAGCGGCACTGCATTTTTCCGAGTCTGCAATTATTTCTTCATGTTGAATCATCACCTGTCACCTGCCTGAACTCTGTGTGCTTCTCTAATCTCCTCCCACGCCTCCCCCCCCCCCAGCCGTGGT
>NW_017306742.1:1056618-1060341 GCF_000935625.1 Nanorana parkeri
GTGCTTCTCTAATCCCCCCCCCCGCCCCCCCCCCCCCCAGCCTGTGTTCTGAACTTCTGATCCCTGACACACTACAGACAGGGGACGGCGCCACTCAGCCCTGCTCTCTGCCTTCTCTCTCAACTTAGCAGACAGCCTGATCTCTTCATCTGGTGTGCAGAGGATGATGGGAATCTAGTATAAAAATCACTCTACAGGTAATTACAGAGAATACCGGACATTCATATCTGTGTACTGCCGGAACAGGGGGCGGGGGGGTTGTGCCCAAACCATGATTATCAATTAATTATCTATTATCCATCTATTGATAATGACATGTGATCATATTGTTACATTGTAATCTGCTAGGATTCTATATACAATGCACTGAGGACAGGTTCTCTTTAAGAAGGGGCGGAGTCACACAAAGGATGACATGAGATAATATTGTTACATTGTAATCTGCTAGGATTCTATATACAATGCACTGAGGACAGGTTCTCTTTAAGAAGGGGTATATGCACACAAAGGATGACATGAGATAATATTGTTACATTGTAATCTGCTAGGATTCTATATGCAATGTACTGAGGAAAGGTTCTCTTTAAGAAGGGGCGGAGTCACACAAAGGATGACATGAGATAATATTGTTACATTGTAATCTGCTAGGATTCTATATGCAATGTACTGAGGAAAGGTTCTCTTTAAGAAGGGGCGGAGTCACACAAAGGATGACATGAGATAATATTGTTACATTGTAATCTGCTAGGATTCTATATGCAATGTACTGAGGAAAGGTTCTCTTTAAGAAGGGGCGGAGTCACACAAAGGATGACATGAGATAATATTGTTACATTGTAATCTGCTAGGATTCTATATGCAATGTACTGAGGAAAGGTTCTCTTTAAGAAGGGGCGGAGTCACACAAAGGATGACATGAGATAATATTGTTACATTGTAATCTGCTAGGATTCTATATGCAATGTACTGAGGAAAGGTTCTCTTTAAGAAGGGGCGGAGTCACATGAGCTCAGTGGGACGTTCCTCTGGAATGTCATTTTCGGTACAAATTTGCGGCGGTGTACCCTGTGCGTGACGTAGGCGGTGACCACTCCCGGGGCGACGCAGTCTGCTTAAATGTCAGAGCGGGGGAGGGATTCATGAAAGTGACAGTTGGCTCCCCGGCATGAACTGTCCTGCTGCTGCAAACCGATCCTTAAAGGGGCACTCCACCCACAAGTGATATGTCCCTGGACTCAGCTCCTGACTTCTAACATGTCCGGGATGTTCCCACATAAAGTGCTCACCGCCATTGTTCACCCGGGAGATTTGGGGGTCCCGCCCACCGACGTGTGTTCACAAATGGCGGCTTTTTCCCCCAGACTGAGCGTTTCCTTTAAGGACCGCTGAGATAAAATCAGTTACAGCCGCCATTGCTGAGAGTGTCAGTGAGCGGTGTCGGTGAGCGGTGTGTGTCGGTGAGCGGTGTGCGGTGTGTGTCGGTGAACGGTGTGTGTCGGTGAGCGGTGCATCAGTGAGTGTCGGTGAGCGGTGTGTGTCGGTGAGCGGTGTGCGGTGTGTGTCGGTGAACGGTGTGTGTCGGTGAGCGGTGCATCAGTGAGTGTCGGTGAGCGGTGTGTGTCGGTGAGCGGTGTGCGGTGTGTGTCGGTGAACGGTGTGTGTCGGTGAGCGGTGCATCAGTGAGTGTCGGTGAGCGGTGTGTGTCGGTGAGCGGTGTGCGGTGTGTGTCGGTGAACGGTGTGTGTCGGTGAGCGGTGCATCAGTGAGTGTCGGTGAGCGGTGTGTGTCGGTGAGCGGTGTGCGGTGTGTGTCGGTGAACGGTGTGTGTCGGTGAGCGGTGCATCAGTGAGTGTCGGTGAGCGGTGTGTGTCGGTGAGCGGTGTGCGGTGTGTGTCGGTGAACGGTGTGTGTCGGTGAGCGGTGCATCAGTGAGTGTCGGTGAGCGGTGTGTGTCGGTGAGCGGTGTGCGGTGTGTGTCGGTGAACGGTGTGTGTCGGTGAGCGGTGCATCAGTGAGTGTCGGTGAGCGGTGTGTGTCGGTGAGCGGTGTGCGGTGTGTGTCGGTGAACGGTGTGTGTCGGTGAGCGGTGCATCAGTGAGTGTCGGTGAGCGGTGTGTGTCGGTGAGCGGTGTGCGGTGTGTGTCGGTGAACGGTGTGTGTCGGTGAGCGGTGCATCAGTGAGTGTCGGTGAGCGGTGTGTGTCGGTGAGCGGTGTGCGGTGTGTGTCGGTGAACGGTGTGTGTCGGTGAGCGGTGCATCAGTGAGTGTCGGTGAGCGGTGTGTGTCGGTGAGCGGTGTGCGGTGTGTGTCGGTGAACGGTGTGTGTCGGTGAGCGGTGCATCAGTGAGTGTCGGTGAGCGGTGTGTGTCGGTGAGCGGTGTGCGGTGTGTGTCGGTGAACGGTGTGTGTCGGTGAGCGGTGCATCAGTGAGTGTCGGTGAGCGGTGTGTGTCGGTGAGCGGTGTGCGGTGTGTGTCGGTGAACGGTGTGTGTCGGTGAGCGGTGCATCAGTGAGTGTCGGTGAGCGGTGTGTGTCGGTGAGCGGTGTGCGGTGTGTGTCGGTGAACGGTGTGTGTCGGTGAGCGGTGCATCAGTGAGTGTCGGTGAGCGGTGTGTGTCGGTGAGCGGTGTGCGGTGTGTGTCGGTGAACGGTGTGTGTCGGTGAGCGGTGCATCAGTGAGTGTCGGTGAGCGGTGTGTGTCGGTGAGCGGTGTGCGGTGTGTGTCGGTGAACGGTGTGTGTCGGTGAGCGGTGCATCAGTGAGTGTCGGTGAGCGGTGTGTGTCGGTGAGCGGTGTGCGGTGTGTGTCGGTGAACGGTGTGTGTCGGTGAGCGGTGCATCAGTGAGTGTCGGTGAGCGGTGTGTGTCGGTGAGCGGTGTGCGGTGTGTGTCGGTGAACGGTGTGTGTCGGTGAGCGGTGCATCAGTGAGTGTCGGTGAGCGGTGTGTGTCGGTGAGCGGTGTGCGGTGTGTGTCGGTGAACGGTGTGTGTCGGTGAGCGGTGCATCAGTGAGTGTCGGTGAGCGGTGTGTGTCGGTGAGCGGTGTGCGGTGTGTGTCGGTGAACGGTGTGTGTCGGTGAGCGGTGCATCAGTGAGTGTCGGTGAGCGGTGTGTGTCGGTGAGCGGTGTGCGGTGTGTGTCGGTGAACGGTGTGTGTCGGTGAGCGGTGCATCAGTGAGTGTCGGTGAGCGGTGTGTGTCGGTGAGCGGTGTGCGGTGTGTGTCGGTGAACGGTGTGTGTCGGTGAGCGGTGCATCAGTGAGTGTCGGTGAGCGGTGTGTGTCGGTGAGCGGTGTGCGGTGTGTGTCGGTGAACGGTGTGTGTCGGTGAGCGGTGCATCAGTGAGTGTCGGTGAGCGGTGTGTGTCGGTGAGCGGTGTGCGGTGTGTGTCGGTGAACGGTGTGTGTCGGTGAGCGGTGCATCAGTGAGTGTCGGTGAGCGGTGTGTGTCGGTGAGCGGTGTGCGGTGTGTGTCGGTGAACGGTGTGTGTCGGTGAGCGGTGCATCAGTGAGTGTCGGTGAGCGGTGTGTGTCGGTGAGCGGTGTGCGGTGTGTGTCGGTGAACGGTGTGTGTCGGTGAGCGGTGCATCAGTGAGTGTCGGTGAGCGGTGTGTGTCGGTGAGCGGTGTGCGGTGTGTGTCGGTGAACGGTGTGTGTCGGTGAGCGGTGCATCAGTGAGTGTCGGTGAGCGGTGTGTGTCGGTGAGCGGTGTGTGTCGGTGAGCGG
>NW_017306742.1:1060387-1060915 GCF_000935625.1 Nanorana parkeri
GTGTGCCGGTGTGTCGGTGAGCAGTGTATCGGTTTGCTGTCATGTCACACCTCTGTGTATGGCAGAAGCCGGATGACAGCAGGTGATGAAGTCGCAGCCGACGCCACACTAACTGTCACCGGTTGCAGTCAGCTGTCTCTCGCTCTCACTGCTATCAGCCCTCTCACACGGCAGGCAGGGGCCCAGCATCAGCAGCCAATCAGCGGCCGGCTCCCATAAACTCGGTGACCCGGGCCCCTCACGCCTCCTGCTCCGGCTGATGCAATAATGTTGCAATCTTTGGCATGTCACGGCTCGCTCCCTCCGACAGGAAATAGTCCCCTGAAAAGTCTCTAAAACAGAGAAAACAAAACACGACAAGTGGAAATTCTGCATCCTAACCAACAGGAAGTGAAGTTGAATGTCGGGCTCGTCTCTCTGACACCGGCTCGGCGTTCTTTCCCCCGTGTGGCACAAGTACGGCCGGTCAGGTGAGAGCGGGAGGAGGCGTGCGAGCGGCGGAGGGATCCACCTCCAGGGGGTGATGTA
>NW_017306742.1:1060943-1061689 GCF_000935625.1 Nanorana parkeri
CGCACATGACCTGCCATATCCTTCCAGCAGCTCAATCAGCCAAAACCTCCTCCTCGTATATGAGTCACCATGGCCATCTAGAACCGCGCCGCCACCAAACAAGTGTGCGATCGCACATGTGCTGCAACCTACAAACAACTGCCAACATGGCGTAAGTATATCACCAAAACGGAAACACTTGTCTTTATTCTTCAAGGGCCCCCATGTCAGTTCGCTCGCCACAGCCACCTGCTGAATGTCACATTAGTGGCCGCGGTTGTATGCCGCAGCCAAATTGCCCGGCTCACGCCTTTTGTAGATCGCCCCTCGCTCTTACATTCCTCCCACGCTTTCCCACAAAGGGTTACTGACTCACGGTGACTGGACCGTCCGCGTGTAAAGGGAAACTTTGCTGCGGTGCAAGTAATGAAAGTGACATGCAAAGCGCAGTGACACAAAGTATCGATCCGCGGTCACCTTGTGTCCCAACTTATCACTGAGATGAGATGTGATTGTATACATTCCTGATACCTGCGGCATCAGTGTTTTTTCTGCTTTGTTTACATTTGTGTTCTTTGTTATTGTATACAAGATTGGGGCCATTTATGTGACTAGATTTCCATTATTATTGTTTACTGTATTGCAACAATTGTTATATATAAGATACAATAGTAGTATACAGGCAATGCTGCAAGATACAATAGTAGTATACAGGCAATGCTGCAAGATACAATAGTAGTATACAGGCAATGCTGCAAGATACAATA
>NW_017306742.1:1064778-1066487 GCF_000935625.1 Nanorana parkeri
ATCTTTGGCATGTCACGGCTCGCTCCCTCCGACAGGAAATAGTCCCCTGAAAAGTCTCTAAAACAGAGAAAACAAAACACGACAAGTGGAAATTCTGCATCCTAACCAACAGGAAGTGAAGTTGAATGTCGGGCTCGTCTCTCTGACACCGGCTCGGCGTTCTTTCCCCCGTGTGGCACAAGTACGGCCGGTCAGGTGAGAGCGGGAGGAGGCGTGCGAGCGGCGGAGGGATCCACCTCCAGGGGGTGATGTAACCTCGGGATTACAGTATAGAAGTTGAGCCGCCGCACATGACCTGCCATATCCTTCCAGCAGCTCAATCAGCCAAAACCTCCTCCTCGTATATGAGTCACCATGGCCATCTAGAACCGCGCCGCCACCAAACAAGTGTGCGATCGCACATGTGCTGCAACCTACAAACAACTGCCAACATGGCGTAAGTATATCACCAAAACGGAAACACTTGTCTTTATTCTTCAAGGGCCCCCATGTCAGTTCGCTCGCCACAGCCACCTGCTGAATGTCACATTAGTGGCCGCGGTTGTATGCCGCAGCCAAATTGCCCGGCTCACGCCTTTTGTAGATCGCCCCTCGCTCTTACATTCCTCCCACGCTTTCCCACAAAGGGTTACTGACTCACGGTGACTGGACCGTCCGCGTGTAAAGGGAAACTTTGCTGCGGTGCAAGTAATGAAAGTGACATGCAAAGCGCAGTGACACAAAGTATCGATCCGCGGTCACCTTGTGTCCCAACTTATCACTGAGATGAGATGTGATTGTATACATTCCTGATACCTGCGGCATCAGTGTTTTTTCTGCTTTGTTTACATTTGTGTTCTTTGTTATTGTATACAAGATTGGGGCCATTTATGTGACTAGATTTCCATTATTATTGTTTACTGTATTGCAACAATTGTTATATATAAGATACAATAGTAGTATACAGGCAATGCTGCAAGATACAATAGTAGTATACAGGCAATGCTGCAAGATACAATAGTAGTATACAGGCAATGCTGCAAGATACAATAGGTGTATACATTCCTGTTGGCATGTTGATGTCACATGTTGTTGCTTCTAGAACACATTTCATGTTTAATGTAACCAGAAAGGAAATGTTTGTAATCACATGTCCTGGAGGGGGGAGGGGTCATGTGACACCTATACAGAGTTTTGGGGTCTGTTTGGTATAATCCTAGTTTACTGGTTTGGCACAGGTCTGCCGGTCTGCCACATGTGAGCCGGGGAGAGAGTACCTGTGCCCAAGTCATAGTTATCTATCATCTCATCTCTCTCTCCATCCCTCTCTCTCTCGCCATCCCTTTTCTCTCTCTCCATCTCTTTCTCTCTCATCCCTTTTCTCTCTTTCTCTCTCTCTCTCTCTCCATCCTTCTCTCTCTCTCCATCCTTCTCTATCTCTTTCTCTCTCTCCATCCTTCTCTCTCTTTCTCTCTCTCTCTCCATCCTTCTCCATCCTTCCTTCTCTCTCTCTCTCTCTCTCTCCATCCTTCTCCATCCTTCTCTCTCTCTCTCTCTCTCTCTCTCTCTCTCCATCCTTTTCTCTCTTTCTCTCTCTTTCTCTCTCTCTCCATCCTTCTTTCTCTCTCTCCATCCTTCTCTCTCTCTCTCCATCCTTCTCTCTCTCTCTCCATCCTTCTCTATCTCTCTCTCTCCATCCTTCTATCTCTCTCTCTCTACCTCCTTCTCTC
>NW_017306742.1:1066571-1067186 GCF_000935625.1 Nanorana parkeri
TCTCTCTCTCTCTCTCTCTCTCTCTCTCTCTCCATCCTTCTCTCTCTCTCTCTCTCTATTGAAGGCTGCAGGTGCTGAAACTCCCTTTGGGACCAAGTACTGGTTCTGCAGCAGGTGCCGCGCAGTGATTTGTTTGTGTGTGTCCGTGGCACAGATACATGACGCACATTCCCTGAAGGAACTTTCTTTTAGCTCTGACGTAGAACGAAAGGTTTTCACGTGTTTAGCGGGTTGGAACAATGTTTAAAATGGCAGATTCCGCCATGGTTTCAATCTCCATAGCAGAAAGCAGCATGGAGTCAGAACACTGGGGATCACTATCCAACATGGCTGCTGGTACGGTGTTGTAACGTTATTCCGGACCCTGACAGACTCCCAGAAGCATGTTGTCTAAGCTTATCTGATACCTGATCCAGGTTTAAGTTGTTTCCCCATAGTGACAGGTCCACTTTAAGAGATGGGGGAGTCCCAGTAGATGACAACTTAGTGTAACTTTGCTGTGCAGATGATTGTTCTGCCGCCAACACAATGAAAGCCACGCAGATAGGAAGTTGGCCGGATTTGGGGAAATATATCTCAGTATAAAAAGCTGTTATTTTCAGCCACACTACCATG
>NW_017306742.1:1067524-1070129 GCF_000935625.1 Nanorana parkeri
TTACATTTTTGGGGTTTAATTTACACTTGTTTTTCTGACTTGGGTTGCTCCCTCGGGGAGGACGACACGTGATCAGAACGTACAGCGAACGCAAAAGACTACAAATGCGTTATGACAAAGGAACAAAAAAAAAACAGTACAAGTGACACAATTGCTTGCAGCTGAAGAGGACGCAATTCCGATTGGCGCTCTTCCCTTCTTTTGATGATTTTTGATCATTGAATTAATATTGATCACAAAACGGTTGGGACAAATGGCTGCCTATGGAGCAGGCTACACAAGTGTCATGTAGAAGCGGTTCTCCTTGCACAATGTGCCCAATTGGTCCGTGTGCGTGCTACTCGTGTAGTTTCCTTCATAGGGAGCCATTGGTTCTATTTGTAGTTGCCAACAATCTCCCATTAACTAATGAGCTGACGGCCAACAAGTGCTCAGATCTCGTAGGAGAAACCGTTAGGGTAGCTTAGCCCAAAAAAAGAGAATGCACTTCCCTTTCCTGAGCCTCCAAGATGGAGGCTTCCTGAAAGACCAGGCACAAAAGGTACCTGTAGAAATGCAAACATAGCAAGTCCGGGCAGAGCAAAGTCTGCACGACCTTTGCATTGCGCAACCCGGGCAGCGTACCTCTGATCAGAGTGCGTGCGGGCCTTCTTTATTTTTCCGCCCAGAGACAACAGAGTTCCAGGAACTGACAGAGACACCGAATACCAACAAAAAGAAACGTTGTTACATAACAAGTCTGCAAATATTACACTTGGCGCAGCCAAGAAATGTCTCACCGCGGTTGGTGCCGAGGTGGCCACCAGGGGGCGGCGTTCTGTTGCTGCCGGGGGCCCTTTAGGTGGAAATAAACAAAAAATCTAACTTGTAAATTGAGCTTAAAAAAAAGGAAATAAAAATATATTTACAGAAAATACAACACAGAACAGTAATAATGACAAACAAGGCAGATTTGTTTATAAATAAGACGCTGGAGTCAAGTCACCAATGCTCGCATACTGGCAATCAGCAGCACAAACTTTGCTCATTTAAAGAGGACCTGTTACTTTGTATTCACAGAGTCAAGGCATGCTCTACAGCAGGGTTCGGCAACCTCAGCACTCCCTCTGTGGTGAAACTACAAATCCCATGAGGCATTGCAAGACAGTAACAGCAACAGACAGGACAACCAGAGAGAGCGATGCATGATGGGATTTGTATTTGCTCCACAGCTGGAGTGCCGGGGTTGCCTACCCCAGCTGTAGAGGCATGAGGTACATAGTATCTGATTTATCAGCCATGTAACACAATGCCGGGCACCACATGACATGGTATAGGTCTTGTGGTGTGCTGCAATGCGTTGTGTGTTGGGCTCTACTGTACAAAGCATTGGGATACCATTCACAATGCATGACACCCCAATACATTATACAGTAGAGCCCAATTCACAATGAATGGCACCCCAATACCTTATACAGTAGAGCCCAAACAATTCGCAATGAATGGCACCCCAATGCATTATACAGTAGAGCCCAACACACAATTCACAATGAATGGCACCCCAATACATTATACAGTAGAGCCCAACACACAATTCACAATGAATGGCACCCCAATGCATTATACAGTAGAGCCCAACTCAAATGAATGGCACGCTAATACATTATACAGTAGAGCCCAACACACAATTCACAATGAATGGCACCCCAATGCCTTATACAGTTGAGCCCAACACACAATTCACAATGAATGGCACCCCAATGCATTATACAGTAGAGCCCAACTCAAATGAATGGCACCCTAATACATTATACAGTAGAGCCCAACACACAATTCACAATGAATGGCACCCCAATGCCTTATACAGTTGAGCCCAACACACAATTCACAATGAATGGCACCCCAATGCATTATACAGTAGAGCCCAACTCAAATGAATGGCACCCCAATACATTATACAGTAGAGCCCAACACACAATTCACAATGAATGGCACCCCAATACATTATACAGTAGAGCCCAACACACAATTCACAATGAATGGCACCCCAATACATTATACAGTTGAGCCCAACTCACAATTAATGGCACCCCAATACCTTATACAGCAGAGCCCAGCACGCAGTTCACAATGAATGGCACCCCAATACCTTATACAGCAGAGCCCAGCACACAGTTCACAATGAATGGCACCCCAATACCTTATACAGTAAAGCCCAGCACACAATTCACAATGAATGGCACCCCAATACCTTATACAGCAGAGCCCAACACACAATTCACAATGATTGGCACCCCAATACCTTATCCAGTTGAGCCAAATGCACAATTCAAAATGAATGGCACCCCAATGCACCACACATAGAACAGGCGTGTTGCCATGCGTTTAGTCAATGCCTGTGTGTATTTTAGGGCACATTGCTGCAACACACCAGTATGAATGGGCCCTCAATGTAAATGGAACCCAACAGAACCTTTGGCTCTTATTAGTAGATATGACGTCATCTCTTAAATTCTTATATACACATCATCACAACATAGGAAGTCAGATTAAGACCGGCAATGCACAAAAATATTTGGGCAAAAGACAGTTGTGACACTGGTGACAAGTAGTGTATCTATCGTAT
>NW_017306742.1:1070146-1072113 GCF_000935625.1 Nanorana parkeri
CCTAATATGGTGAGAATTGTTAAAATAAAAAAAGGATACAATGTCACCCTTTCCCCTTTTAAATAAATGAGCTCCTACGTTATATTTGGCCATTTAAGCCCATCAGGAATTTCCCCTTTGTAACATGAAAAGAGGAAAAAAATTCCCAAATGCTGATCACAAGACAGCGGTGAGATAAGGGGGTAGCAAAGAGCCAGCCAATGGCGGGCAGCCGTGTGACCAGCCTGGGGGAATTTCACCCCACCCAGTCCGGGGGCATTTCAGCGGCAGGGAGTGGGTTAATGGTGGGCGGAGCTGTGGGCTCTCAGGGGTGATGTCACCTCTGGATTACAGTATACAGCTCCAGGCTTCTGTAACTTGCAGCCGTATCCTGACAGTCACACGTTATCCCTCCATCATCATCATGGCTGTGTAGAGACCCCCCCCAGCGTGTGCGACCACCTCAGACATCCGTCAGGATGGAGTAAGTACTTTCCATATTAATATCACCAGCACAAGAGATGAATCAGGAGGGAGATGTACAGGGAGAGGGGAGATACCCATGGGGGACATGGGAGACACCAATGGGGGACACGGCCCCCCCCCTCTCCCGTTTTACCTAATAAGAGGAAAGGTGAAATTTGGACGGCGGTGACCCCGAAGCCACCAATCAGATCTCATCCTTCTGAACTTTAGACTCTTCGGTCACTTTGGCATGCTGCCCTGTGCACATTGCTCCCTGTTATTTCCGGAGCCTTCCTATAGACACAGCGAAGCTTTCCTACAACTCCGACCTTTTTATTTATTATTATTCTATTTTTATATTGTTTGTGTCTCTTATTTTATGATCATTTCATATATACAGAAAGCAACATGATTGTTTATAAATAACTAGCTGGGGGAGGCTGCCCATCATGACCCCCCCACCCATGACATTCTCCATTAGTATTTTTATATTTGACTTTTTTTTTACTTTATTATAAAATAAATGCAGGAAACAAAAATAAACATATGATAAAAACTAACTGGGGAAAAACTGTGCTCATGGCAGAAATAGATTATAAATCACTAGCTGGGGAGGCTGCCGAGCAGAAGTCCTTTCCCATCAGTACTTTCATCTACTATTTCTTTTACATTGCAGTTATATTATTTCTCTTGGTTTTTTTTTTACTATTATTTTTAGTTATTATTATTTTACATTTTACATCTTAGTTACATTGTTTCTTTCTGATTTTGTGTTACTATATTATTCAGTGCTGTAGAAAGCAACAGAAACAGATTATTAATATCTAACTGAGGAGTCTTGTGCTCATTACTTTATGATCTTTTTCTTACTTTACATTTTCGTTCTTGTTTCAATTTTTTGTTACTATGTTATTATGAAATATATCTACAGGGAGAAACAGAAATAGATTATAAATAACTAGCTGGGGTGCTCTGTGCTCATTATGACATTTTCATTAGTATTTTTTTAACTTTTTTTTTTTTGCATTTTAGTTATATTATAATTTTATAATATAACTAAAATGCAAATAAAAAAAAAAGTAAATAAAAATACTACATAAATGCATAATAAATAACTAGCTAGCTGGGGTGCTTTGTGCTCAGTATGACATTTACCATTAGTATTTTGATTTACTTTTTTTTAATTTGCATTTGAGTTATATTATAAAATATATTTTATACACACACACACACACACCCACACACACTATAAATAACTAGCTGGGGTGTCTGCTGATCATTATTTTATGACCTTTCCATTCATATTTTAATTTACTATTTTTGTTTTCTTTTCTACATTTTAGTTATAGAGTTTTTCATTTTTGTGACTGTGTTGGTATTTGTATTCACCTTTATTTTAGTTTTACTGTTTCTCTCTCGTTTCTTGTTACTATGTGATTATATACTATGTATAGAAAGCCACAGAAATAGATAATAAATATTTAGCTGGGGAGGCCCTTGGTCATGAATTTGACCATATATAT
>NW_017306742.1:1072455-1074618 GCF_000935625.1 Nanorana parkeri
TAAAATCTATGATATATTGTTATAGTAATTAATAATTATTATTATCATTATATTACATTATTTTTACATTTTCCATATATTTTTATGTCATTATGTGACATCTACAGAAAACAACAGGAATAGTTTATAAATAGTGACCTGGGGAGGCTGCTGCTGATGACTTTTCCATTAGTTACCACGTTTTATCTTCATAATTATTTGACATTTTAGTTCTCTTGCTTCTTATTTTTGTTACTTTGTTATTATTATGTAACATTCATAGAAACAGAACCAGTTTGTAACTATGACAGATCAGACTGTGGATAAGAACTTCCTGAGCTGGGACTGCAGTGGTATAATGACAAGTGACAGAAAAGGTCTGCTGGAACTTGTTGTCCTCCGAACAGATGATGAGCTCCTGAATGGGAGGGGGCAGGATGTGTCTGGACTTGTAGCTCTAAAAGGCTTGAGGCAACACTGGGCAAGCTGGGACATGTAGTTCCACAGGCAATAGGGAGAGATTATGAAAGGATAGAGGGACATGCTTCAGCTTCCACTCGTGATAAAGAGGCAGATGTCAGGAGGATGGCTGGGCATGCTGGGACATGTAGTTCCACCGGAGATAGAGAGATTATGAAAGGATAGAAGGACATGCTCCAGCTTCCACTAGTGATAAAGAGGCAGATGTCAGGAGGATGGCTGGGCATGCTGGGACATGTAGTTCCACCGGAGATAGAGAGATTATGAAAGGATAGAAGGACATGCTCCAGCTTCCACTAGTGATAAAGAGGCAGATGTCAGGAGGATGGCTGGGCATGCTGGGACATGTAGTTCCACCGGAGATAGAGAGATTATGAAAGGATAGAAGGACATGCTCCAGCTTCCACTAGTGATAAAGAGGCAGATGTCAGGAGGATGGCTGGGCATGCTGGGACATGTAGTTCCACCGGAGATAGAGAGATTATGAAAGGATAGAAGGACATGCTCCAGCTTCCACTAGTGATAAAGAGGCAGATGTCAGGAGGATGGCTGGGCATGCTGGGACATGTAGTTCCACCGGAGATAGAGAGATTATGAAAGGATAGAAGGACATGCTCCAGCTTCCACTAGTGATAAAGAGGCAGATGTCAGGAGGATGGCTGGGCATGCTGGGACATGTAGTTCCACCGGAGATAGAGAGATTATGAAAGGATAGAAGGACATGCTCCAGCTTCCACTAGTGATAAAGAGGCAGATGTCAGGAGGATGGCTGGGCATGCTGGGACATGTAGTTCCACCGGAGATAGAGAGATTATGAAAGGATAGAAGGACATGCTCCAGCTTCCACTAGTGATAAAGAGGCAGATGTCAGGAGGATGGCTGGGCATGCTGGGACATGTAGTTCCACCGGAGATAGAGAGATTATGAAAGGATAGAAGGACATGCTCCAGCTTCCACTAGTGATAAAGAGGCAGATGTCAGGAGGATGGCTGGGCATGCTGGGACATGTAGTTCCACCGGAGATAGAGAGATTATGAAAGGATAGAGGGACATGCTTCAGCTTCCACTAGTGATAAAGAGGCAGATGTCAGGAGGATGGCTGGGCATGCTGGGACATGTAGTACACAAGGGAGATAAGTATGATAGGTTGCACAACACTAGCACTTGCATAAAGCAGCGAGAAGATCCGCTATTTTTATTCTCCACACCTCCTGGTAGCTATGCTGGGACTTGTAGTTCTACAAGAGGTGAATAGTGATGGGATACATGAGATAAAAGCCTCTCAGGTGGTCGGGTCCTTTACATATAAAGAATCCAGCAAACCCGATGCTGCAGAATGAAATGTTTTGGGCCATTGTAAGATGAAGTCAGAAGAGGAGCAGATCAGTGCCTGCCATGTGTATGAGGCCATCTGCAGCTGCCGGGGACCCCCCAGGGGTTAGTTTAGCTTTGTTTTTCTGACAGTGAGATCCATTCCCCTATGGACACCTGGGAGAGGAGTACAGCAGCCAAAGGCCATGCTCAGGTAGAAGGGACTGAAGGAGAACACAGCTGATCAATCTGCTGCAAGGGGGGCACTTTGCGCCTGGTGCCTCAGTGCTGTAAGCAGCTTCAAGTGAACAGATTTGATCAAATGGTTCTCCTTTGTAGAAGGCTCATGTATCCCTGGCTGTATTTAAGTAAGACCCCCCCCCCCCCCGCCCC
>NW_017306742.1:1076713-1077229 GCF_000935625.1 Nanorana parkeri
CTCCAACAGCCACATACATGTGTAAATACAGATGCCGCGCCCCATCAGGGCATTGGGGATCAGCAAATCATCCATGGTTATGCTCTGCTCCTGAATATCACCTGGAGGCAGAGGGCTAGGCACATGTTAATCTCACAATCCAATTAAAACCCCTTGTGCGTTTATATTTTGCTATCTATCTATCCCATTAGGGAGATTTACCTTCACTTCCTGTCCTGGTGACACAACAGGAAGTAAGAGAGAGTCACTCAAAAGAGAGGAAAATCCTTAGGTAGCTGTCACCAAAGCAGTTGTCCCCATTAGATTTCACCTTTGTGGTGACAACTGTACATCTAGGAATTCCCTTCACTTCCCGTCTCAGGGATAATGGTCACCAGGACTAATAGAGTGGAATTTTACTAGCAGGGGACACAGTCAGCATTAAAAACCTGCCAGAGGTTCTACCTCCTCCCTACTTGATCTTTGTCACATGACCCGTCAGCTCCCCCTGCAGGCAGGGCTATATATATATATATA
>NW_017306742.1:1078721-1089248 GCF_000935625.1 Nanorana parkeri
GCCGTATTCCACCAATCCCGCGTCCTCGGCAGATTCCCCCGAACTGCGCGGCAGGCTGGTGATGTTGCAAGCATCTTTTAGCATTGAACTTGTTACTTAATAACCAGCCAGCGCGGATAAACTTAGACCTGGCTCCGGCCTTTTCCTAGAACTGCCTCGTCTCATCTTCCGTCCTGTCACTAACACAGATGGCCGCTCTCGATTTGTCTGAGGTCAGCACTCCTTAAAGGAAGTGTCCCGAGGAACATTAATATATATATCTATATAGATCTCTGTACTACACGAGGCTCCAATCACACACCAGGAGGAGGAGGAGGAGACTTGTATCATAAAGAGTGACAGTTCTGTCCCATGAGTCCAATGGGATTTACAAACGACAGTCACATGACCACATGACTGACATGAAGATACTTATTTCTTGTGTTAAAGCTTTGCGAATGGAGCCCGTAACATCCAATGCAGATACAAAGGATTCTTTCCGCTCCCTCTATCATTCTTTGTAAAATAACTTTATAAACTTTTACAGTCCCACAATGCATCACTCCCCTAGAGGTCCCCCGGCAACTGAGACCGGAAAGCTCAGCACTGAGGTCTATGGAAAGCCCAGAATGAGTTTTATAACCTGTCAAGTTTGAATAGCTGGGTGTGCATGGGGAGAGAAGTGCCCAAAGCAGAACTTATAAAGTCAACACTCATATAATAAAAAAGCCAACGCGTTTCGGAGTCCCCCTTCATCAGGGCTTGGCATATATTATGATAGAATTGTAGGGATCCTGATGGGTAATTAGTATGATTGCTCGTTAAGCTGAGCCAACGTCTGGAGGGATCATAATAAATTCCGCTCCAATATTTGTTCAACAATAAACCCTGGTGAAGGGAGGCCCTCTGAACACCAGAAACGCCCTGACTTTTTATGATACAAGACTGGGAATCAAATGACTCTGGACTTTATATGTTCTGCTTTTGGCGCTTTCCCTCCTGGCACCCCCAGCCCCTATTCAAGCTGACCTTAGAAGAGCTGCCTGTGACCACCACTGGGACATTCGCACCTTCTGTTGGTTCTGGTGACCACGGCAGAAAGTTATGAGAAATCCAACACTTATAAGCTGTCACAGAAACAGGAAGTGATGGCAAATCCTCCAATGGGGACATCTGTTCCAGTAACATCTAATGGGGAATCTCTGCTGGCATTGGAGAGATTTCCTCTTACTTCCTGTGCTGTCTAGGAGACAGGAAGTGTAGGGAAGTTCCCCTGATGGGACACAGTCAATAAAAACTTAACAGGAATCATAATAGCTCCCGATTTAAAAAAAAACAAACTAATCAAATAGCTTTATTTACAATTTAAACAATGACATGCATAGCAATATGCAAATCAGAATGTCCTAATATGAAGGTCACCACAAGGCCACATGTTATAAAATCCACAATATTTGATTAGGAATAAAAATTCAGTGTGTACAACACGCATGTTGTTTACTGTGGAATCCTCCCTTTGTGTAGACACCCAAAACCCCCGAGACTGCTGCTGGGTGCCGCCATCTTGGATGTGATGTCAGCAGCCCCAGTAGACTCAGGACTGTCACTAAAGTGTCACCGGCAGCTACACAAAAGGTTAAAGGAGAACTATGGGGTTAGGTCTTTTCCCCATAGTTTTCCTTAGGGTAACGGGAGGACACAAACTAGCGTCCTCCCGTCACCCTAGGCTCAGTATACCTCGCGGTATACTGAGACGCCGCAGCTGAAGCGGATCCAGACAACTATGTCTGGATCCGCCCAGCTGCGTGAGTGACAGCTGGCTTTGCCTATCTAGAGGCAGAGCCAGTTGTACCCTCCCCCGTCCGTTCCGCCAGCCAGCGCTGGAGGATCGGAGCGGGGAGAGGGGAATCCAGTCCCTCCCCTGTCACAGCTCTCTGCCGCCACAGGATCGAGAGGTGAGCGAACGCCGGTATGTGTTCGCTCACTTCCCGATCTACTGAGCCGACCTGTGACAGTCTCATTGTCACAGGTCGGCTAGAACTATGAGGATGAGTGAAAAGCACTCACCTCATAGTTCTCCTTTAAGTAGGGAGGGGTTGAGGAGCACAGACAATAATTAGACCCTCCCGGGACAGGAGAGGGTGATGGTATACAATGTGGGAGGGGACTGTGCTAGCAAATTGACTCTTCCTGAAGTGTCAAATCTCTAACACGTTCAAAGGCACATTGAAAGTCAATTGAAAAACATTTTTTGGGAAAGGACGTATTGAAATACTTGCCAATTTTTGAATTGGTGACAGGGTCACTTTAATGTTGAGTTAGTCAATCCCATACATTCTCTAGAATATGTTTGGCTTTGTCCGGAAGGGTTTTAGCGCCATGAAGACAAGGACTGAAATGACAGCAGATGTATAAAGAGTTTAGTGAATGTATAATACACACCAATGAGGTCCAATGCCATGAGTGAGGGGCGTCATGTTGAGGAACTACCAGACCTATCTACCCAGCACGCCTCGGGCCTTTTGGTTCCTGGGCATCAGCCGGCCCCGGATGTTGGGAAGTAGGGTCACCATTTATGTCCAGGACTGTTGAGTCATATTGTATGAACACAAGATTATAAGGATGAGCTAAGCTGTATCTGCTCTGGTTTTTCTTGGCAGGTCCTTTCCTTGCTCTGCGCCTTCCGCTGCCAACTACAGCAGGAATCGTGCCTCCGACCAACTCCCCGGCCTCAACCTGAATAATCCCGGTCAAAATGTCTCTCCTGGCGGCTTTGAATCTGGACCTGGAGATGTCTATGGTGCCAGTTAGCACTCTGCACTGGCGGGCAGATCTCCTTAAGATCCCTGCTCATGGAAATCACTATGAACACCTATCAGTGCCCATGGAGGATGGGGTGAATGTGCACGGGGCCGAGGGAGGATGCCTGGCAGGTAGGTGCTCTGACCCTCTAATATTCTGCTGTCTACAATGTACTTGGTGGGCAATCCTAAAGGAAACCTACGAGGAAGCCATCTATGACCTTTGCTATCTGCTGGGCTCACATAGTGATCTTCTGGCTTCTTTGTGTCATTGACCCAAAACAAGTAGCCAGATAAGGACTTTCCTTTGCTGTATGCTTGTTCCCATTGAAGCCTGTGGATGAGCATAAAAGCCAGGCAGCTAGCATTTCTCAGAAGAAGAGGTCAGTGCTCTGGGAACCCCAAAAAACGGGGATCTCTGTTGTACACACAGCTACCAGGTTCCACAAATGCTGTAACCACTCACTCCATCATTTTGCTATGGGTTGGGCCGCCCATCATGGTGATAGGATAACGGGAAGCTAAGGTTGGGTCAAGTCAGAGCTGGAGCCCACAGGAGATGGTCACTATTTGCTTCAGATATGAAGTTCTCTCAGCCGCAACACGAGATAGCAAAAGGAAGTGTCTGATATGGTTTGTAAGTGTTGGCTCACTATCTTTATATACCTGCAGGTACCCCAAGGTACACTTTACTGCCCCCATAGATAGAGGTGCGCCTTATGGTCACACTCGCACCAGATCGTGCTAAAAAGTTGATCTATATAGGCCTAACAGAAGCCTAAAACTGATTTTTTTTTTTTTTTTTTAAAGAACTCGTACCAGCTCGTACATAGAAGTTGTGTATTTGGCCTACATACTAATTTCTCCATTTCTTTTTCTTTCCAGGGGATGGATTCACGGATTGGATGACGGAAAGGGTGGATTTTTCATGTTTTCTGCCAGTGACGGTGGATCCATCTATGCCAGGGCCTTCCGCCCCGGACCTGGAGATCATGGCCACCCTCCTGAAGAGGGAGCTGGAGCAGATGGAAGATTACTTCCTGGAGGAGACACTCTCCCCTGGGCTTCCAGTGCCCCATGATCAAGTAGCTCCCAGCACCCCTCCTTCTCATGAAATCCACTTCCTCTTTCCAACGCCCGACCAGCAGCTGAGTGGGAGAGGAGTAGAGTTCCCTGCGTACATCACAGAAGCAACAGCACCTGCTCCCGTGGCACTGAACACCCTAGATTCCGGATGCCTGGAGCTCATGAATCTATACACAGATGTTCCAAGTGATTTCCCAGAAGAAGAAGAGCAGGATTTTATGGTGATCGACGACACCAACGACCCGCCAGCACAAACCAAACGACTGAACAGGCCTACCCCGTACGACCGCCCCGCCACCGCCAGCACCAGCTCCTCTGTCTCAATCCAACCAAAAGGTGACCGCAAACAGAAGAAAAGAGACCAGAACAAGACGGCAGCGCTCCGCTATCGCCAACGCAAGCGCGCCGAATACGACGCACTGGATGATGAATGTCAGGGCTTGGAAGTCCGAAACAGGGAGCTGAAAGAAAAGTCTGACTCCATCGAAAGAGAGATCCAGTATGTGAAAGACCTCCTCATTGAGGTCTACAAGGCCAGAAGTCAAAGACTCCGCAGCAACTAGAAAGTTTTCTACACTGAAAGGCATAAACTTTGGACTAGTGACCACTTTCTAGAGCAGCCTATCCAACGTTGTATTGTAAAGTATTGGTTTGGGTCTCTAAAAAAATCTAACACATCTATCTGTACTCAGAAACTAGCTGTAAAACAAGTAGATCAAAAAGTACAAAGGTTCCATGGTTCTAAACTTCCAACATTTCTCTTGGTCCAGAAGTTTCATGGCTTCAAGATTCCATTGCTCCTCTTGGTCCAGACATTCCATGGATCTAAGGCTTCAAAGCATTTGTGGTGCAGACGATCCATGGTTCTAAGGTTCCAATACCCCTTGTGGTCC
This sequence comes from Nanorana parkeri, assembly GCF_000935625.1. Lineage (NCBI taxonomy): Eukaryota > Metazoa > Chordata > Amphibia > Anura > Dicroglossidae > Nanorana > Nanorana parkeri. The sequence goes on from NW_017306742.1 coordinate 1,083,481, forward strand.
GAGGTTCCATGGTTTTAAGCTTCCATGGCCTCTCTTGAGCTAGACGTTTCATGGTTCTAAGCTTCAAATGCCCCTTGTGGTCCAGAGGTTCCATAGTTTTAAGCTTCCATGGCCTCTCTTGAGCTAGACGTTTCATGGTTCTAAGCTTCAAATGCCCCTTGTGGTCCAGTTGTTCCATGGCCTCTCTTGAGCTTGAAGTTCCATGGTTCTAAGCTTCAAATGCCCCTTGTGGTCCAGAGGTTCCATGGTTTTAAGCTTCCATGGCCTTTCTTGAGCTAGAAGTTTCATGGTTTTAAGCTTCAAATGCCCCTTGTGGTCCAGATTTTCCATGGCTATAAGCTTCCATGGCCTCTCTTGAGCTAGAAATGTCATGGTTCTAAGCTTCAAATGCCCCTTGTGGTCCAGATGTTCCATGGTTTTAAGCTTCCACTGCCTCTCTTGGACCAGAAGTGTTATGGTTCTAAGCCTCAAATGTCCGATGGTTCTAAGATTACACCATGACTCCTGGACAGACCAGTATCTGTAGTCTTCTTCGTACCAAAGCGTTGGATTAGAATATGACTTCCCATGCATGAATATACCTCCAACACAGATCTTTTTAGTGACCCAACTGATATTTTACGAAGACAATAACACTTTAAACCGGTAAAGGCTGCGTCTTCAACATTTTGGAGACCTCTGGCTTTTTGAATGTGAGGTAGTGAAGTGCTTATGTTATGTTTTTTTTTCCAGATAGTTGTAGCTTTTCTGAGTGGATATAAAAGGTATAACATTTTCTGTCTCTGGGAAAGCCTTTTACCCCATTAGCCTTCAAAACTTTATCATTTTATATTGGGAGAATAGTAACTTGGGGGGAGATATAAAGGGTTAAATGTGCCTCTACAGCCAAGTAAAAAAAAAAAAAAAGGAATAGCAAGGTTACTGACAGCCAATGACATGCAAAGGTTTCCAGTGTAAGAATACCTTACCAACTGTGAGGGAGCTATTTGTAGTCTACAGGCAGGAACAAAACCCCCCAAAAGTCTTCTCTCATTACGTACAGGTAGTAGATGACTTCATGCCAAGTTCATACAGAATTCTCAAAAGTCTAAAAGGAATTTTGAGGGAATTATCAAGAGAACTCGGAAAATGGTGGGTAGCATACAATGTGTGGGACACAATAAAATTCAAATAAACTTAAATATTATCCCACCTCTAACCTTGTATATCAGAAGAGGACTGACCACTGACCGGCTTCCTCCAACGCGGGTTGTGTTTGCTAAATGGCCGCCCACCGTAAATGTTGTTGCATTGAAAAATGATGTCAGTCACACCCCCTCGGGATATATTGAGACTGTTGATTCCACACGATAGCATACGTAGTTGGATTGGTGGTTGTACTTACTTGGCTTGTGGGAATTTAGGCAACTTATCAGGGATTTATTTTAATGTCTATTGTTGAAATATTCTAGGCGTGATTTAGAGGGATTTGGGTATCATGTTATATAGATCTATAAAAAAAAACACAATGTTGCAATTACAAATACTAATAAATATTAAATGTTGTAAGAAAAAAGTTTTTTTTACTTTTGCCTTCTGAGCCGCCAAACACAACAGATTTCGCCAGGAACAATAAAGAAACCCTCTGGTCGGCTGATATGGATCAGTACAAGTTACTCTTTAATCTTTTTCTTTTAATACTCGGCCCAAAGTTCATTCTGCAGAGCTTCATGTTCCAGCAGAAGTGTTTGTAAACACTTTCACACAAGGTAGCCAAAGTTTTTTTCTTTCAATTTCTATTTTTGGATTCAGTTGTAACAATCCTTGCGTGAAAACATTTATGAATAGAACTGAAAGTGTCTTTGGGGAAATGAAATATTTTGGTTGCAAAACATGTTTGTTGAGGCAAAAAAAAAAAAAAAGTGGAAAGCGAATTTTAGGAACACGCAATATTCACCACGAACACAAGAAAGGATTGTTGGTGATCAGAGTTGTGTGCGAACATTTTTGTGATGATGAAAAATTTTTGTGGCTGAGAAAAATCTGTGACCACACTAAACGCAAAAGGTTTTTTGGGTGCTGAACATGATTTTGTGCGATCAGCATCTCATGCAATGCAGAAGGGATGACAGCTGCACTGCCCATAATGGAGGATAGGGATGCACCGATACCAGTATTTCAGTATCGAGTACCGATATTCTTTTTCCTGGTACTCGCCGATACCAAATACCGAGTACCGGAAGTCCCATTCAGGAAGCCAGGCAGCGTGTAAAGACTCGCCACCCGGCTTCCTGATTAGCAGGGAAGCCATCTGTATACTTCACATCACTAGGTGACGAGAAAGCGTCATTACACGCTGCCCGGCTTCCTGATTGGCCGGGAAGCGGGCTCCACAAGTGATGAGAGAGCATGGAGCCGGCTATCCGGGCAATCAGGAAGGCGGGCAACGTGTAATAGTAAATAAAAGTAATTCACTGGCACACACTTGGAAGGGTTTTTAAAGTATTAATATGTTTATTCAATACCCAATGTCACATACTGTCATACAGTATGCTCCAGCACCGTATGACAGTATGTGACATTGGGTATTGAATAAACATATTAATACTTTAAAAACCCTTCAAGTGTGTGCCGGTGAATTACTTTTATTTACTATTAGTGTTTTGCACGGCGCCATCCGTGTGGTCACCTGGACACCACATATACCTTGTGGTTTTGAGACCGTGGCAGTGCGAATGGGATTTGGACTTTGGGGCAACGTGTAATGATGCACTGCCCGGCTTCCTGATACTGGAAGTATCGGGCTAGGCATCGGAGTATTTTGCCGAGTACGAGCCCAAATACTAGGCATCGGCACCAATACTAGTATCGGTATCGGTGCATCCCTAGCGGAGGACCTAGAAACGAATGCAGCTCCATTCTAGCTTTGCTACGCCATGACATCCCTGTATAGTTTCCACCAGCTGCTGCTTGAGCCTCCTATAAGACTCACACTATAAAATACAACTATAAGACCCCATTCATACCAGGGCGGCAGCGTGGAAAACACGTTGATCAGTGCAGGGAGCATTTTGGATGGCAGGTGGTTCGGGTTGCATGAACGGACCCCATAGGAATGTATGAGATTGTTCATGTCAGCGGTTCAGCGCAGACAAGTCTGTGCGACCAAACCGCCCAGGTCTGAACGGAGCCTAAAACCCCAAACATTAAAAAAAATGACATCTAGAAAGCTATAAACTACAGCCAGTGTCTTTTGTAGAAGCTCAGAATAAAAGAGAAGTAAAGCCAAACCTTTATTTGGCTTTAGTCCTCCTTTGAGTCACAGGAGGGGAGGGCATTTATTATTGTCCTCCTGTGACCCAAAGTCAGCATCTAGCTGGCTACTGCCCACTATATGCTGACAGCGCAGAGCCACACTGTAGCCGGGAAAGACAAAATTGTTGGGATCCACCCCGCTGCTTGATTGACAGATGGCTCTGGCTCTAGAGCTGTCAGTCACGTGTAAGGCCTGGTTCACACCAGAACGTTTTGTAGCGCGTTCAACGCTCGACGAACGCTCTACAAAACGCTCAAACATCTAAATCCCATTGTATTCAATGGGTCTGGTTCACACCTTGCCGTATTTCTGCCCGTCCAAACGCGATACAAAACGGCCTACGCCCAAATGTACTTCTTTGGGGCATTTTGGTCTCGCGTTTCCATTGGGATACAGCCAAGTAGCCCTCAGAAACGCGCGTTTGTCGCACGGTTTTTTAACCACGAATCACGCGACAAACGCGCATATACAATACGCCTAGGTGTGAACCCAGCCTTAAGGAAGATGAATTACAAAGGGTGACAATGCCCAAACCCAAAGATGGTGGGAAGGAAAGCAGATTTTAGCAATGAGAACTCCCCACTGCAAAGGTTGTCAGCAGGTGACCAGACTCCGGCTAGAACTAAAATGTGACTTTTAGGTAGGATGATCCTTAAGGCCCCGTTCCCACTGCGTGATATGCAAATCGCGCGTTTGTCGCACGATTTGCATATTGCGCGACATTGCGAGATTTGCGACGCGATGTCGCGTTCAAGCTTGCATTGAGCAAGCTTGAATCGCGGCTAAATCCGCTCCAAAAAGGGTCCTGCTGTAGCGACACACGACCCGCGACAGCATGACCCTTTGCCCCATTGGTATGCCTTGGAGCGCGATATCGCGCGGTAATTTGCCGCGATATCGCGGGAATTACCGCGCCATAAATCGCTCAATGTGAACGGGGTCTTAGAGTGATAGAAGTAGAACCTCTGCCAGTGCAGAAGAAATAAACACAGAGCGCCACCTCCATGTGAAGGATCGTTTATTGTAGATAAAAACACAAATGATTAAAAGTACTCGCAAGTGTACGTAGAACAACGAGCGCGGTAAAATAACATACACTGCTAACACAATGGGACCTTTAGAAAGGGGATTCCCTTTAGAATCAGACACGATGTTCACGTCAGTATCTCCTGACTTGCTTCACCGCTGTGTCTCAGTCGTTAACCCATTTCCAGGACACCACCCTCTTCCTCAGTCTATGCTTACCCACCACTCCCTGTCTGTGGAGACACATCAGGAATTAAGTGAAAATATCTATAAACAAATGGGAAGTCTAACAAGTGTCTCCATGGTGGAATTCCCCGTCACATCCTGATGACATTTTGGAGTTCCCCTCACTTTCTAGAACTTAAAAGGAGAACTATGGGGTTAAGGCTTTTCCCCATAGTTCTCCTTAGGGTAACGGGAGGACACAAACTAGCGTCCTCCCGTTACCCTAAGCTCAGTATACCGCGAGCTACACCTTGCGGTATACTGAGACGCCGCAGCCGGAGCGGATCCCGACATCGATGTCGAGATCCGCCCAGCTGCGTGAGTGACAGCTGGCTCTGCCTATCAAGAGGCAGAGCCAGCTGTACCCGCCCCCTTCCCCAGTCCGTTCCGCCAGTCAGCGTTGGCGGATCGGAGCGGGGAGGGGGGAATCAAGCCCCTCCCCTGTCACGGCAGAGAGCTGTGACAGGATCGAGAGGTGAGCGAACCTGGTATGTGTTCCCTCACTTCCCGATCTACTGAGCCGACCTGTGACAGTCTCATTGTCACAGGTCGGCTAGAACTATGAGGTGAGTGGAAATCACCCCCCTCATAGTTCTCCTTTTAAAAAAAACAAACAGAGGCTGTAACTCTCTGTGTGTGAATGATTTGGAGTCACATAACAATTTTATGTTTATTCTCCTTGCAAATATTTCACATTTTTATAAATCACATTTTCATTTTCACAAATAAATATTTCATACAGAATGCTTCTCTGACTTCTGGAAAGTATCCTGACTTTTCTGAAAAGAACACCAACTTATTGCTAGGAGTATTTCTCTAAATGAAACAGAACAAAGACATGAGACCAAATCTAGTAAATGGAAACCAAGATGGAATCCGATATACAGTAACAAAGACCTGAGGCCCAATCCAGTATACAGGAAGAAAGACCCGAGGCCCAATCCAGTATACAGGAAGAAAGACCCGAGACCAAATCCAGTATACGGGAAGAAAGACCCGAGACCCAATCCAGTATACGGGAAGAAAGACCCGAGACCCAATCCAGTATACGGGAAGAAAGACCCGAGACCCAATCTAGTATAGGGGAAGAAAGACCCAATCCAGTATACGGGAAGAAAGACCCGAGACCCAATCCAGTATACGGGAAGAAAGACCCGAGACCCAATCCAGTATACGGGAAGAAAGACCCGAGACCCAATCCAGTATACGGGAAGAAAGACCC
>NW_017306742.1:1093417-1095838 GCF_000935625.1 Nanorana parkeri
GTCACGGCAGAGAGCTGTGACAGGATCGAGAGGTGAGCGAACCTGGTATGTGTTCCCTCACTTCCCGATCTACTGAGCCGACCTGTGACAGTCTCATTGTCACAGGTCGGCTAGAACTATGAGGTGAGTGGAAATCACCCCCCTCATAGTTCTCCTTTTAAAAAAAACAAACAGAGGCTGTAACTCTCTGTGTGTGAATGATTTGGAGTCACATAACAATTTTATGTTTATTCTCCTTGCAAATATTTCACATTTTTATAAATCACATTTTCATTTTCACAAATAAATATTTCATACAGAATGCTTCTCTGACTTCTGGAAAGTATCCTGACTTTTCTGAAAAGAACACCAACTTATTGCTAGGAGTATTTCTCTAAATGAAACAGAACAAAGACATGAGACCAAATCTAGTAAATGGAAACCAAGATGGAATCCGATATACAGTAACAAAGACCTGAGGCCCAATCCAGTATACAGGAAGAAAGACCCGAGGCCCAATCCAGTATACAGGAAGAAAGACCCGAGACCAAATCCAGTATACGGGAAGAAAGACCCGAGACCCAATCCAGTATACGGGAAGAAAGACCCGAGACCCAATCCAGTATACGGGAAGAAAGACCCGAGACCCAATCTAGTATAGGGGAAGAAAGACCCAATCCAGTATACGGGAAGAAAGACCCGAGACCCAATCCAGTATACGAGAAGAAAGACCCGAGACCCAATCCAGTATACGGGAAGAAAGACCCGAGGCCCAATCCAGTATACGGGAAGAAAGACCAGAGACCCAATCCAGTATACGGGAACAAAGACCCGAGGCCCAATCCAGTATACGGGAAGAAAGACCCGAGACCCAATCCAGTATACGGGAAGAAAGACCCGAGCCCCAATCCAGTATACGGGAAGAAAGACCCGAGACCCAATCCAGTATACGGGAAGAAAGACCCGAGACCAAATCCAGTATACGGGAAGAAAGACCCGAGACCCAATCCAGTATACGGGAAGAAAGACCCGAGACCCAATCCAGTATACGGGAAGAAAGACCCGAGACCCAATCCAGTACATGGGAAGAAAGACCCGAGACCCAATCCAGTATACGGGAAGAAAGACCGAGACCCAATCCAGTATAAGGGAAGAAAGACACGAGACCCAATCCAGTATACGGAAAGAAAGACACGAGACCCAATCCAGTATATGGGAACAAAGACCCGAGGCCCAATCCAGTATACGGGAAGAAAGACCCAAGACCCAATCCAGTATACAGGAAGAAAGACCCAATCCAGTATACGGGAAGAAAGACCCGAGACCCAATCTAGTATACGGGAAGAAATACCTGAGAACCAAACTAGTATATGGGAACAAGGACCTGAGACCTAGTATATGGGAACAAGGACCTGAGACCTAGTATATGGGAACAAAGACCCGAGACCTAGTATATGGGAACAAAGACCCGAGACCTAGTATATGGGAACAAAGACCCGAGACCTAATCTAGTATATGGGAACAAAGACCCGAGACCTAATCTAGTATATGAGAACAAAGACCCGAGACCTAATCTAGTATAAGGGAACAAAGACTCGAGATCCAATCCAGTATACGGTAACAAAGACGTGGGCCCAGATAACGAACTGCATTCAGGAGAAGCGGCTCTGCACACTATCACTTATAACTATAGAGAACATTTGCCATATCTGACCACGAGGTCAGTGACCTCACACCAGGCTGCCATGAGGCAAATATTTGTTTATCCACTACACAAGCGGAAGACGGTTTTACATCAGCCGGCGTTATTTATATATAACAGCGATAAGAAAGGAGCAATCGTCATGTGAAATAGTTTTCCACACGAGCAGCTGCGGTAGATTATTTCACAGGCCATACACACAATGACTGGTAACAGATCCAAGGAAGAATCGGTGTAGAAGATACCCGTCGCTTGGTGGTGAGCGGTTCCTGTATGATTTCTGACAATTTACATTGATTATATCGACTGAAAGAGCGGCTAAGTTTCCGTAAAGCTGCAAAATAATCGGTCAGGTTCGGTCAGTGGCCGCATGTTACATGAAGGTGGGACGTGTGGACAATGGAGCTGCTTCTGCGAAGGAGGAACCTGGTGGGCGGAGTCTTCTTATAGGTCTTGGATGCTCCGATAGTGAGATCTCCCTGCTATAGTTTCCCGCCGTTTTAGGAGTTCGGGGTGTCTCTCCCCCGCCATTGTGTGTTCCGCCTCCTCCTTTGGCGGGGGTTATATCCGGCCAGGTGTGCAATAGGATCTGCTGGGGTTACATTCCGCTTCCTCCTGTTACATTCTCCATAATACTCCAGCAGGGATGGTGGGAACTCCCAAAAAGTATTGCTGAGCATAGATGAAGAATTTTAACCCTTTCTACTCTATTAATAAATTCTGAAGAGTATATATATATA
>NW_017306742.1:1095947-1100840 GCF_000935625.1 Nanorana parkeri
TATATATATATATTAGGGTTGCACAGATACCAAGTACAGTACTCGGTACAAGTACCGATACTTTTGAGCTCCAAGACTACACTAGAGAAAAATTCAAAAGTTAGGAGGCCGCTGTCATTTGTAAGGAGCACACGGAGCTCCTGGGATTTGTACATCTCTGTTTCCATGTATGATTTTGTTTTAATAAATATAAATAAAAGGATGCACAGATACCAGTTTTGCGAGTACGAGTACTGGTACTTGCCGAGTACTTACAAGTACAAGTACTGATACATTTTAGTTTAGTGTCATGTGACAGTTTTTCTAAAACAATACAGACTAATGATTTCAGGATAGTGGTGGAGCGCCAGAGCCCGGTCCCAGCTGCAACCGCTGCAACCCTGGTAGTTCTCCTGAAAATGCCAAGTATCTGCACTGGTACTCGAAAAGTATCTGTGCATCCCTATCACAAGGTGCCCACTCCAACTCCTTTACTATGGCAGCTCTCCATTCCCAATGCACCAGCTGAGGCCCTGAGGTTCCAATCCAAATAATGATTTTCTGAAAATTCGTATTAGGGGTAGGCAACCTCAGCACTCCAGATGTCGTGGAACTACAAGTCCCATGAGGCATTGCAAGACTCTGGTAGCCACAGGCATGACCAGAGTCAGAGGGGTGAAGAGACTTGTCATTTCGGCACAGCTGGAGTGCCGAGGTTGCCCACCCCTGGCATAGACCTCCCCCTTTCCCTTACATGGCAATGCTTTTAGTTGGGAAAAACTGGCTCTGGCACACCGTGGCTATACCGAAAATGTGGGTTTTTCAGCGGGTCACTGAGTGGTCAGAATAAGGGGCGCCACATTGACGATTCTGTTGCCGCCAACACATCACCAGCAGACAAATCACCCCTTCCACTTATCCTAATGGACCTGCTTGCTTTCCCGGAATGCAGCTGAATCTCCTCGCTGGCCCGGCTAGTAAGTGACAACTCTACAGTGACAGGTAGGTGCTCGGTGAGCGAACCTTTTATTGGCGAGTTGCTAGTGACAGGATCAGCCGGTGTCACCTGGGCCTGAAGATTGAAGCACATTGGGGAGATACAAGTTCGGTGTAACGCACACGTAGGAACCATTCGCACCATAACGCGGCCGTTTTCACACTCTGCATTGAGGAAGCCATTGAATGGGCCTATAACAAGCTGATAATCACACCAGCACTGTTCTGGGCCATGCAGAGCACTGAAACCCACATTCACATCTGTGCTTTGTACTGCGCCATAGCCCAGGGGCATTTCAGTGCCATTACGAAGGAAAAGCAATGCAGCACAGCGCACATAGACACCACTCTGCTGTGAATGAGCCTTCAATCCCCCCTCCATAGGCTCCCTGCTCCAGTACTGCTCTGGCAGGGTACAGCATGGCCGTCTGGTTGTTTTGCACCGACAATCTATAGATACAGCGAGGTGTAATTACCGCCGGGCCTCCGGGGACAATACATAATTGGCTGGCAGTTTATAGAGATCGCAGCTCCTTTGGGACGACTCTGGATTCTACAAAACAGGAGAAGACACATTGCAAACAACAAATGAGACGGTCTCCATCAATGGGGATACTTACCTTTCAGCAGTGGCCGGCCACCTTATACAGAGCGCCCATAGAGCAGCTTCGTCCCCAGAAATGGGCACAGCCTGGGCTATCCCGGAGGGGTCAACCAAGCGCTAAAGCTGCCCGCTCTGTCCTCTATCACATAATCCCCTAGTACAGGGGGCATGGATTGGGTGCTGTGTGGTCACATGACTCTCCTTCAGGAGGACAACGCTGCTAAACCACCATACCGCATTTGCCACAATCCCCTCAGAAGAGCATCGCACCCAAGAACATAGAATATCATATGCTGCAGCGTACCAGTCCCAGAGGTGGCGGCTGCATTCGTTTTCTTTTTCCCCCTTTTTATTCACCTGGTGATCCTGCCAGTAACACACTTCCTGTCCTATCTATACACCTGGTGATCCTGCCAGTAACACACTTCCTGTCCTATACACCCGGTGATCCTGCCAGTAACACACATTTCCTGTCCTATACACCCGGTGATCCTGCCAGTAACACACATTTCCTGTCCTATCTATACACCTAGTGGTCCTGCCAGTAACACACTTCCTGTCCTATCTATACACCTAGTGGTCCTGCCAGTAACACACTTCCTGTCCTATCTATACACCTAGTGGTCCTGCCAGTAACACACTTCCTGTCCTATACACCATGTGATCCTGCCAGTAACACACTTCCTGTCCTATACACCCGGTGACCCTGCCAGTAACACACTTCCTGTCCTATCTATACACCCGGTGATCCTGCCAGTAACACACTTCCTGTCCTATACACCCGGTGATCCTGCCATTAACACACTTCCTGTCCTATACACCTGGTGATCCTGCCAGTAACACATTTCCTGTCCTATACACCTGGTGATCCTGCCAGTAACACATTTCCTGTCCTATACACCTGGTGATCCTGCCAGTAACACGCCTCCTGCCCTAGGGTGACAACGCTCACTTACTGTATCTATGGAGGACAACCTTCCACCCTCAACGTCTGGGGACAATCAGCCCTCCAACATGTCATACAAATGGGGCACTGCAAAAAGGCCATTGGCACGTATAGCCAAAACTTTGCTCTGTTTGCAGTGGGGAAGTTTTAGACCAGGGGTGGGCAACTGCGGTCCTCCAGCTGTTGTGGAACTACAAGTCCCATGATGCACTGCAAGACTGACAGTTACAGGCATGACTCCCAGAGGCAGAGGCGTGGTGGGATTTGTAGCCGGGGGGGCCAGAGTAGCCCACCAACTTTTAATCGCTGTATGTGTGCCCTCTGGGGAGAGATTCCCCCTTCTATTTGTCCTCAGACTGAAAGGGAAAATCCTAAATGTCAGCGTTGTCACCAGAACAGGAACCGAGGGGAAGTCCTCAATGGTTGAAGAGAATTCCCTTCACTTTGTAGGGATATGCTCTCACTTCCTGTTGTGTCTCTGGGACAGGAAGTGAAATCTCCCCAACAGGATGCAGTGAAAAATAAACTGAAAGGGGGGTTGTTAACCCTTCATTGCCCTATCCAAAACTTTAAAAAAAAAAAAAAAGGTTTTGGCTTAACATGGAGTTTAATCAAAAGCATGAAAATGAAAATAAATCTAAAAATAAAGATCAAACCCAGACAAGGAATTTAAAAATGCACCAAAGCCGACCAACAAAACCCATCCAGGGGGACTGTAGGTGTTGATGTTTTCTGCTCATGTTATATTTACAAACATTGTACAATGTATAAAATATACACAGACAACACATCAAATAATCCGATACTGAATGTAAACAAACAAAACACAACAAGTTGTCACTTCCTTCCCAATCACACATCTGATACAAAGTAACATCCTGAAGACAAAGTAACAAGCTATGCACCAAACACTGATGGCTGTGCACGCTTTGCTCCCCCATCCCAGAGCTGACACTGTGGCTGCTGTTACAAAACATAAAGCTGCAATGAAAAGGAAATAAAGCAAAGAAGAGATAAACATAGAGATCTATGATGAGCTCACCTGTCATGGGGCCCCAACAGTCCCACTGACACTCACACTGCCCATTGCTGCTACAATGTGCCAGTTCTCAGCAGAGCGGCGCCGCCTGCTGGCCGGAGTGTGATAATGCAGCCAGGTCACAGACTGGGATCGAAGCATACATAAAAATATAGATTTATTATATCAATAAAACTAAATAAATAAATGATACACTATATTTATTATATAACATTAGATGTCTTTGGTTGAATTACATCGCAGGAGTCCGGTTAAATCGGTCCTGTGTGTATGCATGTGAGATGGGGACCTTAGATTGTAAGCTCCTTAGGGCAGGGACTGATGTGAATGTGCACTGTGTAAATTGTCGGCGCGTTATAAATACCAGTATATAAATATCAGGACTGTTGCCTTGAGGTTTTTTTTTTTACAGATCCAGCAGGCTTTTCACATTGCTTCTGGATGGGCCTGCAGCTTCTTGTCACATGATTATCATCCTCCAGTGTGTGTGTGTATAAAGGCCAGCAGTGGGCCAGACCTAGGCAATAGGTTTATACTTGCTGGCCACACACATTCCCATTTGCTTTACCGTCCGTTACACTGTTGCATGGCAGCCATGCGTTTAGTGCACAGTATTGCGCAGCGAACCTAACGTGCATACTGCGCTGCATTGCTATTCATTTGAATGGCACCCCAATGCGCCTCCTGGTGGCCATGCCTTACAGTGCAGTGTGTGTGTTGCTGCAATACTCTGCGTTGCATTGCAATGCCCCGGGTCACAGTGCCACGTGTTGTGCTGCAACGCATGGCCCCCGGGAAGTGTGGTGGCGTGCCTTTCATGAATAGCAATGCACCAGCGCAGGGGACATCATGCTGCGCAACAGCATCTGTGAAATGCATGGCTACCAACGCTATGCAGTAAGCGAGCCCTTCGTTTTAGCTATGCCAGGGGTAAGCACCTGCGGCACTCCAGCTGTGCTGAAACTACAAATCCCATCATGTCTCTGCCTCTGGGAGTCATGTCTGTGGCGGTCAGAGTCTTGCAATGCCTCATGGGACTTGTAGTCACACAACAGCTGGGGGGGCCGAGGTTGCCTACGCCTGGTATAGTGATGAGGGAGTCAGAATATCTAAGCTGAAGGACTACAATTCCAGCCAAACCCCTTCTCTCCTTTTCAATAGAGTGTGAATAGTCAGGACGTCTACTGTTTGTGTCCCCAGTGTAAAGATTTACTCTCACTTCCTGTCCTGGTGACATCGGGACAAGAAATGAGGGGATATTGGGACAGGAAGACAGAGAGAGACAGATGTTCTTCCCCCCCCCCCCCCCCTTTTGAGTAAGGATCTTTG
>NW_017306742.1:1101756-1105653 GCF_000935625.1 Nanorana parkeri
CCCCCCCCCCCTATTTTATAAGTAACTGTTTTTTGATGCCGTCTCTGTTCCCATCAGAAAGATTTGCAATAATTTCCTGTCTTGGTGACAACTTTCAGTAGGAGAGGAAGTCAAATCTCCCTCATGGGGACACTGGCTGTAATTAGGCTTATGGGTCGACGTAGGAGTGACTATGGGCCATGGGAAGCCCCAGGACCCCTGTTCATGGAAGGGGCCCGGGCCTATGTGAGCGTTTTAAGTCAATTAAAGCGAAATTGTTTGTAGTTGTGGAAGGAAGTGAGGCGGTTTAGAAGCTCTGCGCGGGTTGAACTTCTGTGTCTCCATTGGTGTCACCTGATACAGGAAGTGAAGGAAAAATCTCTCCAGCAGTAAAAGGACTTTATTAGGACTTAATTTATTTCCTTTATCTCCGTCAGGGGATGTCCCCTCATTTCCTGTTCCTGTGTCTGGTGTCACTGGGACAGGAAGCCAGAGGACATCTCTCCGCTAGAGACACAGGAGTCAGACGGGGGTTCTACACCTTCCACACTCCACCCTTTACGTATTGGTGTTGTCTGTACAATAAAAGTCTTTGTCCTCCATGTGGGCGGAGTCACGCTTCAAATCCTAAAACAGAAAGTGTTTTCTAAGCTTTGCACTGTGTAGAGTCTTATGAAGAACCGGTAGCAAAGTTGTCTCTGGAAACTGTTTTCATAGACAGTCTCCTCGTTTAGAATGATACATGACACACTCGCACTTTATTTCCATTCATTTTTATTTATTTACAACCCTTTAAAAAGGGTAATTCAAGTCTTCAGAAGGGGCGGGGTCAGATTATTGCATACAGATACGTAGAGTACAATCCCCATGGATTTCAGTGCTGGTTACTGAGAGGTAAAGCTCCATAGAAGCAATGCAGCATCACCAGTGTATAATACCCTCTGTAAAGAGGACCTGTAGCCTTTGTAATGTTTTCCAAGACATATGTGTTCTATGCAAAATCTCTACTTGTATGTGCTGTGCTGATCCTCATCTCACTACAGGACCGGGTCTGTCTGATTGAACACAACAGGCTCTAATGACATGAAAGGCCCATAATGCTCCTGCTAGTCAGGTAACAGTAAACTAAAGCTACCTATGTGCACATTTAGCCTTGCAATAATGGTCAATCAGGAAAATCCAGCTTGGTCTATAGCTCCGCCCCCGAGGATCATAGGCTAGGAAATGGATGTAGAGGCTTATGGAAGACACTGGGGGCTTAAGGAAGCCCCTGAGGATCCTTAGCCAGGGATTGGATGCAGAGGCTCCAGGAAGACACACAGACACGTTTCCTGGATCTGGTTGTCTCTCTTGTCTTGTGCTTCACTCAAAATAATAATGGGGGTTGGTTAGGCAAATGTGTACCCAGTTCATTATTATTAAAGGACAACTATGAGGTGAGTGATTTTCACTCAGCCTCATAATCTGAGCCGACCTGTGACAATGAGACTGTCACAGGTCGGCTCAGTAGATCGCGAAGTGAGCGGACACATACCGGCGTTCGCTCACCTCTCGATCCTGTCCCTGCAGAGAGCAGTGACAGGGGAGGGACTGGATTCCCCCCTCTCCGCTCCGATCCTCCAGCGCTGACTGGCAGAATGGACGGGGGAGGGGGCGGTTACAGCTGGCTCTGCCTCTAGATAGGCAGAGCCAGCTGTCACTCACTCAGCTGGGCGGATCCCGGCACAATTGTTGGGATTCGCTCCGGCTGCGGTGTCTCAGTATACCGCGAGCTGTAGCTCCCTATATACTGAGCTTAGGGTGACAGGAGGACGCTAGTTTGTGTCCTCCCGTTACCCTAAGGAGAACTATGGGGAAAAGTCCTAACCCCATAGTTCTCCTTTAATGATAGGTCATCTTAGCCTGTCACTGGATCACACAGTACAAATGGCTATAGACATGTGATGAGAGGCACTACAAGTGCCAGGTACATGTCCTATTAAAGTTAAACCTTTCATCTAGATGTCTCCGGGCCAGGGGTTCCTGGGAAATATGGACCGGCTCCAGGGTGGACCCAGTATGCAAATACTGTTCTATCTCCAACAACAAGCACGATCATTGTGTCTACTAAGTGCACACGTATTGCATTGTGGGGGGGAGAGGTGTCCTTACCATGTTGGTTCAGGCAAACTACGTTGCTCTATATGACCCAATCATCCTCTATGGCAAAGGTAGCCAAACTCCGACCCCCCAGCTGTGGTGGAACTACAAATCCCAAGAGGCATTGCAAGATTCTCACAGCCACAGACATGACTCCCAGAGAGAGATGCATCATGGGATTTGTAGTTTCACCACAGCTGGAGGGCCAGAGTTGGGCTACACCTGCTCTATGGTGTGCAAATGGTTACATCTAAAAGAGTAGTGTGTGCCAGCATATTAGGGTGCCCAATAGGGCCACCCACTGGTGGAATTGTGGCTGAGTCAGCAGGACTAGGCTGAAATGTGACCAGTTTATGGCCAGATCTCCATGGGAGTATATGCTACATACATCCAAAACACATTTAATATTTGGGGTGTCATTGATAAAAGTTGCCACTAGATGGCGTTGACTAGTATAGGAATTTCCTATATAGGCCAGTGTCATCTAGGGGTGATAGTGCCATGTGACCTTTTATAAGGGAACCCGTTGTAGATTTATTGGTAATGTGTCTGATAAATCCATTAGGAGGAATTATATTTGGTGTAGTCTTGAAGGCTGCATTCACCCCTCGGCGTGGGTGGCGAGGGGTGTTTTTGCCAGGGTTTGGTGGCATTTTACAATCGGAGAATGGGGCCCTAGGCAAGGTAGTAGTTTTGCCAACCTCCCACCATCTTTGCAGTTGATAAGTAGAGATGAGGCTGGACTTGCTATGAACCCAGTTCGGCTAAGTTCAACCAAGCCCGCTCAAAATTCTAACCCATACCCCCTTCTCCCAACCCAATCAATGGCGGCAGTTGCGGCAGGGATCTTACACGCTCCTTTGTGACGTATATCTGCAGGCAGGTAATGCGCCTCCTTGCAATTGATTGGGTCAGGAGGAGAGGGTGGCGGGTAGAGTTTTGAGTGGGTATGGGTAATCTCAAGCCAACATCAAACCCAGGGTCATCACTATTAATGAGGACTGCGCTAGGCTCAGAGAGTCTACTCCCTCTGCATCGTCTGTATTGGTGTGGCCCCATCAGACACCAACTGCCTACAAGTCCACCCTCCCCGGTGTTGTGACAGGCGGCTTCCCAGCCTCCACCAATTGCAATCAAGCCTGAAGATTGCAGCTGGGCCCCTGACTGGCCCTAGGCTCCTGCTTCCTGTTTTAAAGGAGACAACTCCCAAGATGCAGTAGGTTTTCTGAGCTCAGAGTCAAATGCACAGTGCAGACATGGCATGAAATGCGAAGATTTGAACGCCTTTATATACCTTCTGCCATTTCGCCGCTGTGCACATACCCGAGCAGGTCGATGGCAGGGTGAGGCTAGGAGATCCACCAAAATAAACAGAGAGGCGCGGGGAGGGACTGCCATGGAGTCAAGTCTTTATCACCCCGAAGTCTGGCCGTAGCTATCCCGATGCAGTATATTTATACTCTACAAAAATACATTTACAGGACGATTCTCTATTCAAAAATAAACATCTAAGAAACAGAAACTTGTTACAATAAGCCGCTCCGTACCTTTTATCACGCCGGGGGGCCATCGGTCGCGGTAGGCCGGTGCCTATGGACGCCGCCGGAGGCTGAGGCACGTTTCCCTTCCTTTTTATTTTTACCTATCGGGCCTGCGTGACGTACAAAACAGACCAGCTGAAATGCCCAGTATGTCCGCTGACTCAATCCTCTTCAATATTATTATATCTTCAATATCTACAGTATATAAAATATATTATTATATTATTTTATATCTAGT
>NW_017306742.1:1105687-1117350 GCF_000935625.1 Nanorana parkeri
CCCCCCCATGGAGAATGGCAGACCTGCAGGCTGCATACAAGTGATCTCGGTGACATCGCCGGGATAACTTGTACAAAACAAGCGGCGGCTTCCCTGCTGTACATTTAGCCCTACTTGCCCAAAGTCGAGCTAAATGTAGAAAACAACTACCTGCCTGGCGCCTGGAACTGTATGTCCCAGGCATCAGGAGATAGGAATTCCACACCCTTGCTGCCCCTCTACTCCCTGCACCCTCAAGGCTGGGCCTTGGTTGGCCTTGTGGGAAATCCAGCCTTGAGCACAAGCAGTGTTAGTACCTGAATATGACCTGATAGCAGGCTCTTGTACAGCAGAGCACAGGCTGGAAGAGAAAGGTGCAGGGCTGGGAGCCAATTGTATGCGGTGCTCATGAGCTAACAAACAACTCTGCCAATAGGAGGAGACAGCACAGTGACCAAGAGAAGAGCTCACCAATCTACTGCTTCTTTTACACTGTCCACAGACTGGGGGAGGGACAAGACTGAGCTGTATTACAGTAACTGCAGCAGGGAAAAATCAGGTCTACTGCCCTGCAAGACGGGGCTGTGCCGTGTGATCAGGTCTACTGCCCTGCAAGATGGGGCTGTGCCGTATGATCAGGTCTACTGCCCTGCAAGATGGGGCTGTGCCGTATGATCAGGTCTACTGCCCTGCAAGACGGGGCTGTGCCGTATGATCAGGTCTACTGCCCTGCAAGATGGGGCTGTGCCGTATGATCAGGTCTACTGCCCTGCAAGACGGGGGTGTGCCGTATGATCAGGTCTACTGCCCTGCAAGATGGGGCTGTGCCGTATGATCAGGTCTACTGCCCTGCAAGACGGGGCTGTGCCATATGATCAGGTCTACTGCCCTGCAAGACGGGGCTGTGCCGTATGATCAGGTCTACTGCCCTGCAAGACGGGGCTGTGCCGTATGATCAGGTCTACTGCCCTGCAAGACGGGGGTGTGCCGTATGATCAGGTCTACTGCCCTGCAAGATGGGGCTGTGCCGTATGATCAGGTCTACTGCCCTGCAAGACGGGGCTGTGCCGTATGATCAGGTCTACTGCCCTGCAAGATGGGGCTGTGCCGTATGATCAGGTCTACTGCCCTGCAAGACGGGGCTGTGCCGTATGATCAGGTCTACTGCCCTGCAAGATGGGGCTGTGCCGTATGATCAGGTCTACTGCCCTGCAAGACGGGGCTGTGCCATATGATCAGGTCTACTGCCCTGCAAGACGGGGCTGTGCCGTATAATCAGGTCTACTGCCCTGCAAGACGGGCTGTGCCGTATAATCAGGTCTACTGCCCTGCAAGATGGGGATGTGCCGTATGATCAGGTCTACTGCCATGCAAGACGGGGCTGTGCAGTATGATCAGGTCTACTGCCCTGCAAGATGGGGCTGTGCCGTATGATCAGGTCTACTGCCATGCAAGACGGGGCTGTGCCGTATGATCAGGTATAATGCCCTGCAAGACGGGGATGTGCCGTATGATCAGGTCTACTGCCCTGCAAGACGGGGCTTTCCTGTATGATCAGGTCTACTGCCATGCAAGATGGGGCTGTGCAGTATGATCAGGTCTACTGCCATGCAAGACGGGGCTTTCCTGTATGATCAGGTCTACTGCCCTCCAAGATGGGGCTGTGCTGTATGATACAGCCGTGTAAATCTCAGGACTGGATGGACAAGAATAATACTCCTTAGGCAGACAAAACAACTGCTATGTATGCACCTCATCTGTGTATTTAGCCGTTTGCCCCGGGGTTGAGCTTTAAATATTACATAACGTGTCTAAGGTGCCAACTCGTGCACAGCTCAGGAGGTTCTACACACCCTGTCTGGGTTGAGGGTTGCTGTAGGAGATGGGGAGCTAGTTGGATATACCCCCAAGTGGGCGGGAACAGAGCCAGGGATCCCACCTCTGCGGTTCCTAGCTTGTATTAGAAGGGTGACCGCTCCAGCCAGACTCCACCTATAAATAGAGGGTACATGGACCCTTTTTGGAAGCATTCGAAGATGTACTTGTGCAATGGTTGTGCCAATGTCTAAAACAGAGGTATTAGATAATCCCTGCTCTAGTGTTCATTGTTTATAGAGCCGTCGGTGGCGTAACTGGCGACCGGATGGAGGGCCACAAAGGGCTCGCTGAGCTTATGCTCGTCCTTCAGCGATGCCACCTGGTCTGAGATGGAGGAGAAGGCCAGCTGGTCATGCTCCACAATGTTCTCCTGGTCCTCGTCCTTGCCCCTCTTCACATAGAACAGCTTACGGAATGTTTTCAGTTCCTGAAGTTCGCAAAATGCTTCCAGGACCACCAGCATGGCCACCAGGCCCAGCAGCAAGTAGCCTGAGGAAAGGAACAAAGAACAAACATGAGGAGGATGAGAACTGAAAGCCCAACTGCAGATAATACACATCATAGTATGGGATTGGGTGGGGAAGTATTAGTCTGTGGAATGTGGGATAGTATGGGGAATACGTTGCCAGCACTCTTCAATGTCCTTTCAATAAAACCACCTTTATCTGCGTTTTGGAACAACCAGGGGTCCCTTCATCGGGCAGCAAAGTGACACAAGGAAGTGAGAAGAATTTCTATAATGGGGACACATGCAACTATACAGAAAGGCACAAAAGAAGCAAGTATACAAAATACATGCATCAGTGAAAACATATTAAAGAGACCCTGTCACCAGACCATCCAACAACAACCTTCCCATAATGCATGTATGTTATTTACCTGTAAAACCTCCCCTGTATAGACATCAAAAGCCCTGAGACTTCTGAGGAGCGCCGCCATCTTGGATGTGATGTCAGTAGGCCGAGCAGGCTCCGAGCAGTCACTGAAGTGACACTCTATAGCAGGGGTAGCCAAACTCCGGCCCTCCAGCTGTGGTGGAACTACAAATCCCATGATGTATCTCCCTCTGGGAGTCATGTCTGTGGCTGTGAGAATCTTGCAATGCCTCATGGGATTCGTAGTTCCACCACAGCTGGAGGGCCAGAGTTTGGCTACCCCTGCTTTAAACCAATGTCGTGATGTTGACGATGGGCTCAGAGAGCATACAC
Source organism: Nanorana parkeri (assembly GCF_000935625.1). Classification (NCBI taxonomy): domain Eukaryota; kingdom Metazoa; phylum Chordata; class Amphibia; order Anura; family Dicroglossidae; genus Nanorana; species Nanorana parkeri. Next base: position 1,108,753 of record NW_017306742.1, read on the forward strand.
GCTCCCTGTGTTTTGCTGTATAGCACAGCATTGGTAGGGGGATCACTCTATTATGTCAATGGATCACAGTTCTTCTGCCAGGCTTGTCAGGTTCCTGTAAAACCTCCCCTGTATAGACATCAAAAGCCCTGAGAATTCTGAGGAGCGCCGCCATCTTGGATGTAATGTGGGTAGCCCGGGCAGGCTCAAAGCAGTCACTGAAGTGACACTCTATAGTATTCCCGTTTGTTCCTCACTAGGTGGATACCAAAAAAATATATGTATGGAGGTAAAGGGAGAAGCAGAGGAGCTGGACCTGAATAGACAGTCATTGGACACTCCTAGAAGAAGAGAGGGCTATGATATGCAGGGAGGAAGTGGGCCATGCTAGGGAACGGACTTCCTGGAGTAGTAACATTTTCTAGCAATAAATCTAATTTATGGAAAGAATACTAGAACTTTTACGTTGGTGACAGGGTCTCTTTAAGATCATCCCTCGGACATAAGTCTACCTATCCTCTTCTAGGCCTGCAGGGGTAGGAGATCAGATGACACCTCATCTGTCTGCTGTAAAGTGTTGTACAAACAGCAAGCTTGCCAATGTCTGTGTGTAAATATTGAAGTGAATTGTTTTCTCAACAGGAGAAGAAATGACACAACACTTTAACACTGGATACAAAACAGAGGAGCAAGTGGTCTGATAATTCACACAAAACACAGCAGGCTCTGGTGCCTGAGGGGCCGGGCTAGACTCCCGGGAACAGAGGCCAATACATAGCAAAGATTGACCATCAGGGCCGGGCCGAGGTGACTGCCTTGTGCGCTTCAGCAGGTGGGGGGTGCAAATAAAAACAGGACCTGCAACCTATGGTGCTGAAGTTCACAGTTCATGGGGGGGCAGACATTGGCCTCTTCACCTTGGATGCGACAGGATCTTCTCTCAGTACTGCTGACCACCCTCAAGTAATGTTCTGCTGGATGTATAAACATGAAGACTCAATCTAGGTCATCTAATGGTGGTTCTGACCTTTTCCTGTAATACATATTTTATTACTTCTTGAGATGTTTCACTTCCTGTCTGGGGAAAGGTAGTCACCAGGACAGGAAGTGAAAGGGGGTCTCACCGGGAAGCAGTAAAACCAGGCAGGGGTTCCAAGGCTTCCTCACCCTATCCAAATCTTAACTGGACATGATCATCACATGAACATGTTGCTTTGCCCTGAATGGGCAAAGCACAGGTTCTCTTTAACCCTTTGCTGCTACTTCCCAATGGCTCTATTATTAGGACCAAATGCCGGGAGGTGGAGTCCTGATCATGTGACCGCTGTGATTGACTTTTACAATGGTCACATCAGGGCCCATCCGCCAGCTCACAATTTACAATGACTGATCTATGACAGCATGGTCGGTGTGCAGGGGTGAGCGTGCTGCCGTCCATTTTGAAGGTCCACCCGCCGTGCTGCCACATTTATACGTTATGCCAGCGGAAAGCGGTTAACAGTTCATGTTTGTTGACCATTAACATCTCCTGCAGAAGACAAGGCACCCAAAAACTTGTGTTTCCATGACTTGTTCAGCCTGGTTGGGGTTCTCCATTCATTCAGATGGAAAATTAAACACAAGAATGTTCTGTTGGAAACGTTCTGAAATACTTACAAGTGATGCCAAGCTTGTAGAGCTCCCGGAATCGCTGGTTGTAACCCTCGCCGGGGACGTAATCGCCCAGGCCGATGGTGCTGAGTGAGATGAAGCAGAAGTAGAAGGATTCCAAGAAGTTCCAGTCCTCCTCCATGATGGAGAAGACAGCAGCGGGGATGAAGAAGAAGCAGGTGACTGTGAGGAGCCCCAGGAGGAAGGCGTGGACCATGGCCACCATGTGCTTGGGGTAGCCCCAACGCAGGTGGATGTAGAGGACCGGCCTCCGCGCCACGTAGACGAGGATCCTCTGGACCAGAGCTGTGAATAGGAGGAAGGTGAACGGGATCCCGATGACGGAATACAAGATGCAGAATGTCTTTCCTCCGTCTGACAATGGAACGGTGTGTCCGTACCCTAAAACCACAAAATGACATGTGTTAGTGTGTAATGGGGAACATACCAATCCCAGAGACGAGCGATGTCTTAGCACGAAGCTTCCGATAGTACCACCACCCGGCAGTTTCCGATAGTACCACCACCCGGCAAGTTTCCGATAGAACCACCACCGGGAAGCTTCCGAAAGTACCACCACCCGGCAAGTTTCCGACAGTACCCCCACCCGGCAAGTTTCCGATAGTAGCACCACCCGGCAAGTTTCCGATAGTAGCACCACCCGGCAAGTTTCCGATAGTAGCACCACCCGGCAAGTTTCCGATAGTAGCACCACCCGGCAAGTTTCCGATAGTACCACCATCCGGCAGGTTTCCGATAGTACCACCACCAGGAAGTTTCTGATAGTACCACCACCAGGAAGTTTTTGCTGCTGTACCAGTATTGCTGCTTTACCAGTGAACTTCTCTTATTTACCCCGTTTTGGTCTGTTATATCTTTTCAATAAGGGCCAAAAAATATCTGGGGACCCTGCCTGAAGTCTTGTCAGCTGATTCATATTCTCTCTCTCTCTCGTAGAGCGCTAGGCCGAGGCAAGGATAAAACAGGTCCAGTAATCCACATTACATAGGCGGCTTCCCATCAGCCAGGTTAACCTTAGGGGTTCCCTAGAGTGTTCTGAAGAAGTGAGAGTGCCGCTCGGGTACAGGTGCCTCTATGTCAATGGTTCTCCACCAGGGTTGCTTAGGACCCTAGAGTTCCTCCTGATGCTGATAGGGGATCCTTGAGCAGTGAGCAATGGTGGATTGATCCAACAACTACACTGACCACCAATTTAAGGGGTCACTTCTGCACCGGCCACCAATGTAAGGGGTTACTTCTACTCTGCATACCTTATCCTGCCAGGTCTCCTCCTCTCTCGTACAGCTGTCGGGCTCTCGTTCCATGACCAAGTGCCCTACTTTTCAGAGGGGGTGACACCTGACTCTGTTGGTGTCACCCGTTGCCGGCCACACTCCCCTTGTGACGCCACTGGCTATGGGTATAAACCTTTTTACCAGGGGTTCTTCAAGACCTGATAATTATTTCAAGGGTTCCTCAGAGGTAAATTAGTTGAGAAAGGCTGCTCTATGTTATTGAGAAAAGGAGAGGAGGTGGTGTCCTGTACTCCTAACATACTTCCTGTCCTGGGATCACACTACGACCCCTCTATACAGTACAGTGAGTAAGCGTTGTCACCCTGGGACAGGAAGTGCGTTACTGGCAGGATCACCAGGTGAAAATAAAGGAACAAGGCCGCAAACAGAAAATGAATGTAGCCGCCACATCTAGGGACTGAGAAGACTTTCTATGTTCTTAGGTTTAGACACGCTTGTCATAATCCAGGCAGACTCCAGAGAGACGTGACAGACGAGGGATAATCCTTTAGTCAAGCAATAGAAGATTTGTTCTGTGTATCAGGTATCTCTTCACACAGACTAATTCCCATAGAATAAAATATAATACATGATCGCCTTACAGCAAGATCTGACAAGACGTGCAATCAAGGTGGGGCAATCATACAGATCGGCTGCCAAGACAATACAATGAATCACCAACAGACCAAACCCTGCATTGTGTATATAACCCATGATGTCATTGTATGTATCCCCCTTATAGTAACCCATGATGTCATTGTATGTATCCCCTATATAGTAACCCATGATGTCACTGTATGTATCCCCTATATAGTAACCCATTATGTCATTGTATGTATCCCCCTTATAGTAACCATGATGTCATTGTATGTATCCCCTATATAGTAACCCATGATGCCATTGTATGTGTCCCCTATATAGTAACCCATGATGTAATTGTATGTATCCCCTTATAGTAACCCATTATGTCATTGTATGTATCCCCCTATATAGTAACCCATGATGTCTTTGTATGTATCCCCTATATAGTAACCCATGATGCCATTGTATGTGTCCCCTATATAGTAACCCATGATGTAATTGTATGTATCCCCTTATAGTAACCCATTATGTCATTGTATGTATCCCCCTATATAGTAACCCATGATGTCTTTGTATGTATCCCCTATATAGTAACCCATGATGCCATTGTATGTGTCCCCTATATAGTAACCCATGATGTAATTGTATGTATCCCCTTATAGTAACCCATTATGTCATTGTATGTATCCCCCTATATAGTAACCCATGATGTCTTTGTATGTATCCCCTATATAGTAACCCATGATGCCATTGTATGTGTCCCCTATATAGTAACCCATGATGTAATTGTATGTATCCCCTTATAGTAACCCATTATGTCATTGTATGTATCCCCCTATATAGTAACCCATGATGTCTTTGTATGTATCCCCTATATAGTAACCCATGATGCCATTGTATGTGTCCCCTATATAGTAACCCATGATGTAATTGTATGTATCCCCTTATAGTAACCCATTATGTCATTGTATGTATCCCCCTATATAGTAACCCATGATGTCTTTGTATGTATCCCCTATATAGTAACCCATGATGCCATTGTATGTGTCCCCTATATAGTAACCCATGATGTAATTGTATGTATCCCCTTATAGTAACCCATTATGTCATTGTATGTATCCCCCTATATAGTAACCCATGATGTCTTTGTATGTATCCCCTATATAGTAACCCATGATGCCATTGTATGTGTCCCCTATATAGTAACCCATGATGTAATTGTATGTATCCCCTTATAGTAACCCATTATGTCATTGTATGTATCCCCCTATATAGTAACCCATGATGTCATTGTATGTATCCCCTTATAGTAACCCATGATGTCATTGTATGTATCCCCTAATAGTAACCCATGATGTCATTGTATGTATCCCCTATATTGTAACCCATGATGTCATTGTATGTACCCCCTATATAGTAACCCATGATGTCATTGTATGTATCCCCTTATAGTAACCCATTATGTCATTGTATGTATCCCCCTATATAGTAACCCATGATGTCATTGTATGTACCCCCTATATAGTAACCCATGATGTCATTGTATGTATCCCCTATATAGTAACCCATGATGTCATTGTATGTATCCCCTTATAGTAACCCATGATGTCATTGTATGTATCCCCTATATAGTAACCCATGATGGCATTGTATGTATCCCCTATATAGTAACCCATGATGGCATTGTATGGGTAACCCATGATGTCATTGTATGTATCCCCTTATAGTAACCCATGATGGCATTGTATGTATCCCCTATATAGTAACCCATGATGTAATTGTATGTATCCCCTTATAGTAACCCATGATGTCATTGTATGTGTCCCTCTTATAGTACAATGTCTACCCAGGTATATCAGCCATGTTAGCAGGCAGGCAGTTGTATTTTATTTTCATTAAAAAACGGAATATATACCTCCCTTTTACAACAATAGCTGGAGCTCTTCTTTAAAGCTGAACTCCGGGCACAAAACTTTTCATTTAAATATATTCATCAAAAGCCGCTAAGTATGCAAATCCGCTCTGTGTGCACAAATATCTTAGAAAACTCAGGTATTTACATGTAAAAGCAACAGTGACATCATCACTGTGCTGTACATAGCCTATGCAGAGAGCAGAGCTGTGGGAGGGACCCAGCAGGCCAGGGGGTGGACACAAGACCAATCACCCTGCACAAGGAGAGAGAGCAGCAGTGACCGGTCTTTATTACAGGAGGGGGCGGAGACAAGACCAGTCACCCTGCAAAGGACCAGGCGGGGGATGGGAGGTAAAGGATCGAGTTTGGGAGGGGGGGAGACCTGTACAGTACAGGAAGCAGACTCACCGCAGACAAACAGTAAAAGGAAACAGTCAGCATTGCATCACATAGAGATCCCAGCACTCGTCTCTTCATCTACCTCTGCTGCCAGGTCTGTGTCTGGGGCCTCCGTGGCCCAGCTGAGACCACTGTACAGCTATTGAACATTCTGTAGCCCTAACACATTTCCTATCGTAAAGTGACAACGCTCATTCATTGTACTGGAGGAGAGGCATTGACACTCTAGGACAGGAAGTGTGTTAGGCCTACAGAACACCTTCCCTATGTTGTGGAGATAAGAAGAGTAAGAAGTATCCTGTAGTCCTAGCCTACTTCCCGTCGTAAAGTGACAACGCTCATTCACTGTACTGGAGGAGAGGCATTGACACTCTAGAACAGGAAGTGTGTTAGACCTACAGAACACCTTCCCTATGTTGTGGCGATAAGAAGAGTAAGAAGTATCCTGTAGTCCTAGCCTACTTCCCGTCGTAAAGTGACAACGCTCGTTCACTGTACTGTATCTATTGAGGAACAGCGGTGCCACTCTAGGACAGAATGTGTTTTAGGACTACAGAACACTTCTACTATGTTATGGAGATGAGGAGAGGCAGAGGTGTCCTGTAGTCTTAACACATTTCCTTTCTTAAGGTTACAAAACTCACTCACTGTACTGTATGCAAAGAGGAACAGCAATGTCACCCTAGGACAGGAAGTGTGCTACAGAACACCTTCCCTATATTATAAAGATGAAGAGAGAAAAAAGGAGATAAAAGAGAAGAAGAGATAAAAGAGAAGAAGAGAGAAAAGAGAAGAGGAGAGAGAAGAAGAGAGAGAAGAAGAGAGAGAAGAAGGAGAAGAGAGAAGAAGAGGAGAGAGAAGGAGAAGAGAGAAGAAGAGGAGAGAGAAGGAGAGAGAGAAGAAGAGGAGAGAGAAGGAGAGAGAGAAGAAGAGAGGAGAAGAGAGAGGAGAAGAGAGAGGAGAAGAGAGAGAAGAAGAGAGAGAAGGAGAGAGAGAAGAAGAGAGAGAAGGAGAGAGAGAAGGAGAGAGAGAAGGAGAGAGAGAAGGAGAGAGAGAAGGAGAGAGAAGAAGAGAGAGAGAAGAAGAGAGAGAGAAGAAGAGAGAGAGAAGAAGAAGAGAGAAGAAGAGAGAAGAAAAGAGAAGAAGAAGAGAGAAGAAGAGAGAAGAAGAAGAGAGAGAAGAGGAGAGAGAAGAGGAGAGAGAAGAAGAGAGAGAAGAAGAGAGAGAAGAAGGAGAAGAGAGAAGAAGAGGAGAGAGAAGGAGAAGAGAGAAGAAGAGAGGAGAAGAAGAGAGAAGAAGAGAGGAGAAGAAGAGAGAAGAAGAGAGAGAAGAAGAGAGAGAAGAAGAGAGAGAAGAAGAGAGAAGAAGAGAGAGAAGAAGAGAGAAGAAGAGAGAAGAAGAGAGAGAAGAAGAGAGAAGAAAAGGAGGAGAGAGAAGAGAGAGAAGAGGAGAGAAGAAGAGAGAGAAGAGAGAGAAGAAGAGAGGAGAATAGAGAGAAGGAGAGAGAAGAAGAGAGAGAAGGAGAGAGAAGAAGAGAGAGAAGGAGAGAGAAGAGGAGAGAGAAGAAGAGAGAAGAAAAGAGAAGAAAAGAGGAGAGAGAAGAAAGAGAGAAAAGAGGAGAGAAAAGAGAAGAAGAGATAAAAGAGAAGAGGAGAGAAAAGAGAAGAGAGAGAAGAGAGGAGAATAGAGAGAAGGAGAGAGAAGAAGAGAGAGAAGGAGAGAGAAGAGGAGAGAGAAGAAGAGAGAAGAAAAGGAGGAGAGAGAAGAAAGAGAGAAGAGAAGAAGAGAGAGAAGAGAGAGAAGAGGAGAGAAGAAGAGAGAGAAGAAGAGAGAAGAAGAGAGGAGAAGAGAGAGAAGAAGAGAGAAGAGGAGAGAGAAGAAGAGAGAAGAAGAGAGAAGAAAAGAGAAGAAAAGAGGAGAGAGAAGAAAGAGAGAAGAGAAGAAGAGAGAAGAAGAGGAGAGAGAAGAGAGAGAAGAAGAGAGGAGAAGAGAAGAGAGAGAAGAAGAGAGAAGAAAAGAGAAGAAAAGAGGAGAGAGAAGAAAAGAGGAGAGAGAAGAGAATAAGAAAGGGAAGAGGAGAGAGAGAGGAGAGAAGAAAAGAGAGAGAAGAGGAGAGAGAAGAGAAGAAGAGGAGAGAAAAGAGAAGAGGAGAGAAAAGAGAAGAGAGAGAGAGAGAGAGAGAGAGAGAGAGAGAGAGAAGAGAAGAAGATGAGAGAGAGAGAGAGGTATTCTGTAGTCCTAGCATACTTCCTGTTGCAAAGTGACAACGCTCATTCACTGTACTGTATCTATTGAGGATCAGTGTTGTCACCCTAGGACAGGAAGAGTGTTAGAACTAGGGAACACCTCACCCTTCTAATATTGTACCGTTTTGTTCTGCTATCCAACAAGGACGGTGAGAACCATCACAATGGCCACACCAGGCGTGCAGACATGACACACAGCGTGACGTAGCAGCTTTGGGTGGAGCGACCCTTTGAATGGTAGCGTGACTTCTGAAGGACAATGCAGAGGTATGAGCACAGGGATGATCCCAGAATAGTAACACGCAGGAGTCATGTGTTATCCGCTCGCGGGACGCATCATCTGCAGCGCTGCACTGGCCTTCGGGGTCAAAGTCTATGAAGATTATTTGCTTATCATCAGTGATAACATTCTGCAGGGTGTGGAAGCGCCAACACATACCGACACCTCGCCGCTGCAGGTGAGGACGACCACAGGCAGGAGCCATTTATGTAGAATTGTAGTAGTATTATTATTATGATAATGATGAAAAAC